>NC_088295.1:67974801-68267641 GCF_032854445.1 Liolophura sinensis | reverse complement strand
AAAGATCTTGCACAAGAAACTGAAAGCACTGAAATTTTTAAAATAACAGAATGAAGTCGTTTGTAACAGTCTCGAAATGCTGAAAGCCTTAGAAATTTATCCAAGACAATGAATGATTACCCCTTTATAAGACACATGCTGGATATGTACGGCGAATATGGAAATTGTTATACAGCTTACATAATGCAAAGCACAGTTCAAATCTGCTTTATTATTGTGATACAGCAATATGACTGGTGCCATCTAGAGTTTCATTAAAACAGATTGTTCTAAATTTTAAAAATACTGGACAAATAAAGAAGCGAGAGCTAAATTTGAGTTTGCCTCCTCTTGCACTGATCAGTGGGCGATCCTCACCGAGTCAACGATAGCCTTGTAAACGTCCAAATCACACAATGAAATATACAATAAACGGAACCAACCGTGCTTCCAAGAAATTAATCTTAACTTGACATGTGTGTAGAGTTTCCGAATTCTGCAGAAGTGTATTTCCTGTTAATTGCTGATTACAAAGAATTGCAAACCACACAAACGGACAGAGGCTAAGATCCGCAAGCTTTAATTGTTTGGCTGGTCCAGCTGCAGAGCTGAATGATTTAAATTAACATTTAATAAAATACTAAACCTATTAGAGAACAATGAGATACAATACAAAATAGTAAGGTCGTCATGTAGTATTAGTTAAGACACTTACCCTAACAGAGGATAGGAAATCCTCAATATTAGGTAAAACACTATAGTCCTTATATAAAGAGCATGGAGATCGACAGTCTTAAGTAAAACATTAATCCTGATATAGAACAATAAAGGTACAAACACTGGCTTTGGTATACATATAATAATACGGTTGTCATTATTAGGTAAATTTCTGGTCCATGTATAGAACAATAGATTGTCAGTATTAGGTAAAACATTTATCCTGGTATAGAATAATAAGGTCATTAGTATTAGCTAAAACACTGATCTTGATATAGGACAATAAGATCGTATTAGGTAAACACTATCCTAATATATGCAGAAGAATAAGATCGTCAGTATTACGTAAAATACTGGCTGTGATATAGAACAATAAGAACATCAGTATTAAGTAAAACACTGGTCGTGATATAAAACACATTGTCAAAATATATTAGGATATCTATACCATCACCGTGCGTTTCAGATCATAGATGAGCCAGGTCATGTCGAAGGACACCAGACACGCCGCTCCATCCATACTCACACTTTACCAAACGATAAAAGCCTAGTCATCTTTTTCTGAAGCTCAGGTGAGTTTATAGTCACGTTAAGTTTTAGACATGACGACTTTGGACGAGGCAACACTGCGATATTACCCTGGATGAACAATTTTTACAATTTAACTAACAACAGAATAAATTTATAATCAGTGATAGCAAACCCTTTTCATTCCATCAGGTTGGTTTCATAGAACAAAGACGATTACAAATAATGATAGGAAAAACTGAGACATTCGACCGGAAAAAAATTTTATCAGTCTGACTAAATGTAACTTTGTACAATGTGGTAGCGCAGAACTAGATGAGTTACAACTTAATATTTAGAGATAAGGCAGGTATGTGCAGCATCCAAGAATCTGAGTTGATGTCTTTTGTCCTCTACTTCGGATAACCGTCTCCATATTGTTTGCAATCATTTCCCTCTTCAGTTGCTGAGAAAAAACAAAATGATCAAAATGTAAAGCATATCTGCCATAGCAAATATTTACCAGTAAACAATGCAAGGGGCCAGGCCTCGGGCTAGCAATGGTGTTGATTTGGGCCAATCAAAACGCAAGCATTGCAAGATGAAAATATATGCAATGAGCCATATCTCTGCAAGTCCAGCCAATCAACATTTAACCCCCTATGTCCTTAAAATGATCACGCCAGAAGCATATCCTGTTCTTGCACTCTTACAGAACAAGGTGTAGCAGTGTAGGTGCACAGTACCATCTCGAAAGCGTCCGCGTATAATCCACGGCGGTTAATTGACCGCATACATTGTGAAGAAGGAATTTTGTATACACACGTAGAGTAATTTGGTTAACTTGAATTTTTATTGTACAGCTATACTGCGGGAAGATGATCAGAACTAAAGAACAGGCCATAACTTTGATAGTTGTATCTGTACTTCTTCTATCAGGTAAGTCTGACACTTTCCTACACTTAGTTCTTTACTCTGTAGTTATTATTATTATTATTAGTAGTAGTAGTAGTAATAATAATAATAATGCATATAAATCTAAACTGGATGAGGCCTACACCTTGTTATGTAACCAATATAATTATGATATTATAATGTTTCTCAGAAACCTGGCTTGGTTGTGATTACCCGATGGAATTGTGAACCTAAATGGATACTGTATAGGACGAAAAGATAGAGGGAGGGGAGAGTAGCGATTTATTATCATCATTTTTATTATCAAGTCATCATTTAGTGCTATGCGTAGAGGGATTTAGAAAATGACAATGAAATGTTATGGATTTCAATCAAACAGTCTAATAAACATATATTGTGTTCCGTTGGCTATCGTCCCCCAACCAGTCTTCATAACATAGGATGAGTTTTTAGTTAACTTAGATAACAGCCTCAACTCGCTCTGACAGAAAATCAGACGCCTTGATAACTATGGGTGATTTTAATAATAGTTGTGTTGATTGGTCCAAATATCACGATAAGAGTGAACTAAAATGAAGTTGTTTGATATTATTACAAGTAAAAATTCATTTCAGTTAATTAATGAGCCCACAAGATACAGCAATGGAACTTCATATATTTTAGTTTTAATTATAACAGGTAGTATGGGTTATGTAACTGAATATGCAGTAGCTTCACCAATGGTCAATCTTGACCATTGTTAATATTGACCTTAAATATTCTGGTAAATGATAAACCAAAAGCGTATAAAAGACACATATGGGATTTTAAATGTACTGACTTAATACAGCTTCAGTCAATTATCTCTACCACTCCCTAGGAAGCCGTGTGACATATTCGATGACATGGATGATAAACTGTATGTTTGGAACAATCTTTTTTTATCTTGTGTTGGGAAGCAACACCAAACAAGCAGGTAACAATACGACCAAGGGATAAACCATGGATGGCAAATGATGTTCGTTATAAATTACGAATAAGAAATAGATGTTTCAAAAAATTTAAGAGGCTTAAGTCAGAGGAAGACAGATTTCGATTTTTTATATCTAGGCGTGAAGCTAATTCCACTAAGAGAAAAGCAATATTAAGATATGGTGAAAAAATAAAGAGAAAACTTTCTAATCCCAGTATAGATGCCCAGTCTTATTGGTCTGTAATGAAATCTCTGCAGGGTTCAAAGCGCAACCACCTGTCCCTTCTTTAATCGCTAACGATAAAAATGTGTCAAGTGATACTGAAAAAGCTAATGAGTTCGTTAGATTTTTGTAAGCCATTCAACTCTTCCGTCAGTAATACCAGTTTTACCTCCATTGACTTATTATACTGCTGCACGCCTTAACTGTATGCAAACAAGTGAAAGGGAAGTAGCTGATTTTCTGTCCAAACCAAATATTAGGAAAGCTTCTGTTACTGATGGAATTAGTAATTTCATGCTCAAAAATACAGCGGAAAATATAGCCTTACCTCACTAAGCTATTAAATTTCTCACTTCAGTCAGGAGTCTTTCCATCAGCTTGGAAACTATCTAGAGTATGCCCTGTCTTTGAAAAGGGAGATAGACATGATATGTCAAGTTACAGACCAGTCTCTCTACAGCCCTCTTTCTCTAAAGTGCTAGAAAAAGTAGTATATAAGCACTTGTATGAATATTGTATCAACCATAACCTTCTAAAATCGAATAATTCTGGATTTTAACATGGCGACTCAACAATATGTCAGTTAACTAAAATTGTACACGATGTATACAGAAGTCTGGATAATGGTAATGATACGTGTTTAGTTTTCTTAGATGTAAGCAGGGCTTTTCATAAAGTCTGGCATGAGGGTCTTTTGTTTAAATTGAGACAGATGGGTGTTGGGGACCCATTACTGACATGGAGTAAGAATTATTTATCTGATAGAAAAATTAAAGTTTGTATAAACGGAGTTGATTCAGACATATATTCTATTCAAAGTGGAGTTTCATAAGACTCTGTTATAGGACCGCTTCTTTCCTTGATTTTATTTATTTATTTATTTGATTGGTGTTTTACGCCGTACTCAAGAATGTTTCACTTGTACGACGCCGGTCAGCATTATGATGGGTGGAAACCGGGCATTTTCCTGATTTTTGTTAATGACATCAATGTTAACATTGAATGTAATGTCAGTATTTTTGCTGATGATACATCTTTGTCCGAAAAGATGACTGAGTTTATTACATCTGAAAATAAAATAAATCAAGATCTAGGTCGCTTGTCACAATGGGCCAAACAGTGGTTGATAACATTAAATGCACAGAAAACTGTATACTTACTTGTTTCCTTACAAAAGAACCCGATGTACCCATAACTGTATTTAGATGGTATTGAAGTGAAGACCGTCCAGTACCATGAACACCTTGGTATCATTCTACAGCACGATGGTAAATGCGACGAACATATAAGATCACTCGTAAATAAATGTAATAAGAAATTAGGTATTATAAATAGAGTGAAGAGGATATTAACAAGGAAGTGTTTGATAACTTTATACAATAGCTTCATTACATCTACAATAGAGTATGGCGACATATCATATGATAACTGTAGTATTGCGGACTCTCAAAAACTGGAAAATATTCAACGGCACGCAGCTTTGCTCTGTATAAGCGAAATGCGTCGTACATCAGATAAAGCTCTGCTGAGTGAACTTATTTGGACACCACTGTATGTTCAGCGTAGACAACATAGGATTCTGCTATTCTTTAAAATTGTAAATGGACTTTCCCCGCCTTACCTACAGTCCCTATTAGCAAGACGATCAACAGAGTATAATATATATAACTTAAGGTATAATGAAAATTTACGAATATTTAGATGCCGCCTCAGTATATACAAATCTTAAAAAAAAAAAAAAATAAAAAACCTTTTTTCTCGAAAACAACTGAGGACTGGAATAATTTACCTAAACATTTTCGCCATTCTTCAATTAAAGAACTTAAAAAGTTTCTATCTCCACCAATTACTACTACGTCTAGTGATTTTATATCGTTATGTAATGACTTTAGCAACTTTTCATCTGTTCAGCAATGCAGAATGAGAATGAGACAGCGCTCTTCGGGCAGACCTTTTTTTTAAGTATAATATTATGGAAGATACTACTTGCCATTACTGTAATAATACATGTGAAGATACTTTTCATTATTTTTTTTATTTGCTCTCAATTTGCACCCATAGGAAGCGCATGCTACATACTCTCACACAAATTGTTTCACCCGGTGTAAATTATTCTGTTTTTTATTTCACAATGTTCACGATATATATGTAATATACTTTTGTTTGGCTCTAAAGATCTAAATTACGAAGATAATAAACTTGTTTTTCAATGTGTACATAAATTTATTAAGGGTGCAGAAAGGTTTTATGACCATGGTAATGGTAATAACGATGTTAACGTTGTAAATAATAATTAATTTATTTCAACTTAAATTCTGTTGTCTGAAATATGTATTCCCATATTTATATGTACGTACTTCGTTAGCTATTATGTTGTTAATTGATGCTTTGAGGAGATCTCCGTAGTAGCCATTAGGCTGTGCGAAATCCTCGTTAAATTAAAAGAATTAAGAATTAAATTAAAGGGAAGTAAATGGGAGGAACGACCAAAACTGAAACACGAAAGGGAAGTAAATGGGAGGAGCGTTCAAAACTGAGACACGAAAAGGAAGTAAAAGGGAGGAGCGACCAAAACTGGAACACGAAACCATTAAATGCTCACTGCATGGTCCAACTGACTAATCATTTGGAGAATAAATTAATCATCCAATCAATCCATCATAGCAAAAAAATCCATCCAGTTAATCTCTTATTAACCAGTAACTGATTCTGTACGCAGACTTAAAGCAGTAAACGAACGAATTAAACAGTCACCCAGGCTGTATATTTTTCAATTCACTTTCCTCATTAAAGCGGTGCCAAAGTTGGACAAAATTATTCATAAACAGATGTATTTAAAGCAGAAAAACGGTTTGACGAATAAACTTATATGAATAATATAGAACAAAAGGTCACGTAAAGGGAGAAGTGTGGCCTAAAGAAAATTACTCTGAAATGAACGCAGAAGCAATAGGTTCTATAACTACGAGATTATTTATATCATATTTTCAAAGAAGGTAAAACTGATTGATTGATTGATTGATTGATTGATTGATTGATTGATTGATTGATTGATTGATTGATTGATTGATTGATTGATTGATTGATCGATTGATTGATTGATTGATTCTAAGCCGTACTCAAGAATATTTCACTTATACGATGCGGCCAGCGTTATGGTGGTAGGAAACCCGCAGAGAAAACCCACGACCACGGCAGGTTGCTTGCAGACCTTCCCACGTGCGACCGCAAAGGAAGCCAGCATGAGATAAACCACCGCATGATAAATCAGGTACATGAAGTTACTGGAAATTCTCAACCGACATTTTTAACGTAACCGTTCGTAACCGGCGGATGGTCGTGGGTTTCCTCCGGGTTTAGTCTGGTTTTATCCAACAGTAATATTATAAGGGTCGTATAAGTGAAATATTCTTGAGTACGGCGTAAATACCAATCAAATAAATAAATAATTCTGTTCGTTCGTTTTCATGTTTGCCACGATATGGCCAAGTTAAACCAATTCATACATTCGTTTGCAGATATTTGGTGTCGGAATCCTCGGTCTAGTGGCTGCGTTTGTGCGGAACAAGCTTGTTGTAAGTTACTCAGTAAGCATGAATGAGTGAGTGAATGGTAAGATGTTAAGGGAAGTCGGACGGCGATCTAGGGGTGAGACGTGTTTGTCTATCAAAACCGGCGATCTAGGGGTGAGACGTGTTTTTCTGTCAAAACCGGCCATTGGCCAGACGGCGATCTAGGGGTGAGACGTGTTTTTCTGTCAAAACCGGCCATTGGCATGGAATTTGTAGATTCCTTTGATCTCTCACCAGTTTGATTGGATTTGAACTTATTGATTTTTGCCAAGAACCTCCGGGATAGTCTCTTTAAAGAACAATGAAATAAATAAATAGGAAAGTAATGTCGCCTCGTCAGGATTCAGATATATAGCTCAACTTAGTTTGCTAAGATTGGGTGAACTGTTTGAGATTGTGAATGTATATTCTCAGATTATCATATATCATATTAAAGTCATTGTGACAATCTTATTCCTTATTCTGGAAATTCGGGTTCAATTCCCTTTGGAGTCGTGCGTAAAATTTAAAACAGGGCTTGGTTCTTGGTGATCAGTATGATGTTTTAAGCTAGGATGTCAATGTACTGTAACTGGATGCATTGTACTGTAACACGTTTGGTGTCTTAATCAAAGCGATCCAGCGATACAAGGCTGTAAATATGTTGGCATAAAGAGCAGCTTAAGTGTGATTTGGTTACGATGTGGTCGAAATCATGTTAAAGGCGATTTAACCTCACAAGAGGAAGTAATTAAGCCATGTTAACATCTGTTATGAATTGTTTACGAGATATACATGCAGTAGTCCGTTTCTTTTAATTCGTCGCCTATATTCGGCTCTGTAAAAGCCCCCTCTACTCACCGTAAAGGTGCTTTTAGTCAGTGACACGATACGACAAGCTCTGCTCAGTGATATGTTGGAACTACATGTTTTTCCCAAACAAAATGCAATTAGAACATTTTTTCTATTTTATAATGTTAAACGTTAGGCACTTACAGTATCCTCCACGCTTACAGTATCGAAGAAACCCCTTGGTGACGTCATTTTGTTTGACCTGGGCTGTCTTTCCCTCACGTATATTAGCTATGGAGTCATTGTGATAATTTGGGGCCTCCGTAGCCGATTGGTTGGCGTGCCAGCACGCTACACTGTCTCAGCAGCTTCTCACCAAAAAGATTTCCGTGAGTACAAGTCCAGCTCATGCTGACATTCTCTCTGGTCCAATACGTTAACATGAGATGGTCTTCCTGCGACCTGCGGATGGTCGTGGGCTTCCGTCGTGCTCTGCCCGAATTTGTGCCACCATAATGCTGGCCTCCATCGTATAGGTGAAATATTCTTTTTTTAAAACAACATTCAAATAAATAAATAAATAAATTATGACAATTATTGTGTAATCATTCAAAGTCTATGATAGCCAAATATCGCCCAATAGAGAAGCAATGCTACGAAACTTTGATTAGTAAAAATGTAACAAAAAAAGAGATCCTTATGGGCACAAATAAAACTCACGAATTTCTAACCTCGGTGTTATTTATCTAGTTTTTGTTTAACGCCATACTCAAGAATTTTTCACCCATACCAAGGCGATCATTTTACTGGATGCAGGAAAACTAAATGGTATACTATTAGGGAAAAAACGCCGACTCTGGACAAGTTACTGACCAACTTTCTCACGTGTGACGTACAGGTATGCACACCAAATGTGCACCTTTAACAAAGGTCACACGGGCAAATATTCGCAGGCTAGTACCAAGCATGCAGTACTAACCGGTAAGCAACAAGCAATACTAACCGGTTAGCAACAAGCAATACTAACCGGTTAGCACCAAGTAATACTAACCGGTTAGCACCAAGGAATACTAGCCGGTTAGCAGAAATAATGCTAACTGGTTAGCACCAAGCATTATTAACTGGTTAGCACCAAGCAATACTAACCGGTTACAGCTTGGCACTGCTCCGTTTAGCAGAGGTTAGTTGATAACCAATCATTCATGCCATGTATCAGTTGGTTTCTGAACAGTTCCAGATCGGATGTTTCAGTCAGTAACTGATTTGTTATCAACTGTGTAACAGCTTGGTTACAGATTTGTTTTGAAAAGCCTGGATGTTACCAATTAAACATGAAAAATTGAATGGTACTGTGTGAGGACCCCTTCCTTCCGTTACCGTTCAGTTCAGAACCATTTGGTAATCAAAATGTTACCAGTTCGTACATGTATAGGTTTGTCATAGTTTGCCTGTGTATCCTATTATCTCCAATGCCATATAACGGATAGCCAGAAATCTGGAAATTCATTGTTCTTGACTGGGTTTGAACGTGCTGCCCGATGTATCTCTAAAATCAATCTACCGCCCAACGTCATGCCGTGCCGTGCTAAGGTAAACAAGGCCCATCTACTGTCCCATGTCATGCCGCGCCGCGCTAAGGCCCATCTACTTAAAACAGTTTTGAACCATAGAAATTTATATTATCTCTTGTAGCTATATGATATCAAGACAATATTGCTTCAGAGTTCGATGTAAGGAAATTTTTCTGTTAAAATGAAACGTAACCTATTCGCGGAGACAGCAATGAAAGCTTAGTTACTGACTGGAGTTTGTTCACCGCGAATGAAGTCATTCGAGGCAATAACTTGCTGGTGTCGAAACAAAGTTTATGGGATGTAACATTATAAAATAGAAAAGGCAGTAAAATAACTTTTCTTCGTTTCATTTTCCTTGCAATAATATGGACGTCCAATAATATGTTACGTCTGACTGAAAGGCGAGTTTGCATTGGTAGTAAGTATGAGTGATTTTAAAGAGAGCTGAATATAGGCGAAAAGAAACAGACTGTAGCATGAGGTGGCTTTGGTTATAATGTATTTCTTTCACTTTTCACCGTTAAATATTTAACAGCATGTTAGTTTTTTAGTTGTTCTATGGCAGAAGTACAATGCACCTCCTTATTATGCATTATATTTACTTTTTGTTGTTTTAAGGTTGGAATATATATGGGATTTTGCATTCTTTCACTGGTGATCGAATCCATTTACGCCATCGTGGCATCAATAGCGCTGTACGCCTTATTGCATGTGGATGAAGACATACGAGACTGCTATATAATCAACAATCTGTGTGAATGCTCGTTGTAAGTCTAAGAGTTCATATATCAAGTGAATAGACCCACACACATCCAGCAGTTCATATATCAGATGAATAGACGCACACACATTCAATAGTTCATATATCAGGTGAATAGACACACACACACTCGATAGTTCATATATCAGGTGAATAGACGCACACACACTCAATGGTTCATGTATCAGATGAACAGACCCGCACACGCTCAATAGTTCATATATCAGGTGAATAGACGCACACACATTCGATAGTTCATATATCAGGTGAATAGACGCACACACATTCGATAGCTCATATATCAGGTGAATAGACGCACACACACTCGATAGCTCATATATCAGGTGAATAGACGCGCACACACGCGATAGTTCATATATCAGGTGAATAGACGCGTACACACTTAATAGCTCATATATCAGGTGAATAGACGCACACACACTCAATAGTTCATGTATCAGGTGAACAGGCCCGCACACGCTCAATAGTTCATATATCAGGTGAATAGACGCACACACATTCGATAGTTCATATATCAGGTGAATAGACGCACACACATTCGATAGCTCATATATCAGGTGAATAGGCGCACACACACTCGATAGCTCATATATCAGGTGAATAGACGCGCACACACTGGATAGTTCATATATCAGGTGAATAGACGCGCATACACTCGATAGTTCATATATCAGGTGAATAGACGAGCACACACTGGATAGTTCATATATCAGGTGAATAGACGCGCATACACGCGATAGTTCATATATCAGGTGAATAGACGAGCACACACTGGATAGTTCATATATCAGGTGAATAGACGCGCATACACTCGATAGTTCATGTATCAGGTGAACAGGCCCGCACACGCTCAATAGTTCATATATCAGGTGAATAGACGCACACACATTCGATAGTTCATATATCAGGTGAATAGGCGCACACACATTCGATAGCTCATATATCAGGTGAATAGACGCACACACACTCGATAGCTCATATATCAGGTGAATAGACGCGCACACACTGGATAGTTCATATATCAGGTGAATAGACGCGCATACACTCGATAGTTCATATATCAGGTGAATAGACGAGCACACACTGGATAGTTCATATATCAGGTGAATAGACGCGCATACACTCGATAGTTCATATATCAGGTGAATAGACCAACACATATCCAACGGTTCATTTATCATGCCAATGGGCCTTTACACATCCCACAGTTTATATATCAGGTGAATAGGCCTATACACATCGTACTGTTCAGATACGATGTGAATATACCTAAACACACTCAACAGCTCATATATCATGTGAATAGACCTATACACACTCAGCAGCTCATTTTTATCAGGTGAACTATACCTATAAACACATATACCGATGGCTAATATGACTGCGGTTTTGAGTCAGGAGATATACAGGGCACCGGATTTTTGCTCGAACCATATACTGTACCATATATGTGTCAAAATTCCTTCAGTCCAGCCTTAAAGACTAGTCAGTCCAGTCAATCAACAAAGAACTATAATTTATGGTGATTGTCACGCGTTTGAACACTACCATGCTTATGAATATATATCACTCTATTTATACCTTATCTAAGGTAACATACAAACATGTATTTAAGCCGATCTCCTAATCCCAGTCCATAGAAGCATGAAGCACGGACCTCGCGCCGACTGTGTGAGAACATATGAAAACATATACTTAACGGCGATTGTCACACAACTGTGGAAATATTAACTTTTATGTCATTAAACGTTAATGTTTACCAGGTACCTTAAATAGGTGCCTCAAAGATGCCTCAAACGTTGTACCATCATTCTCAATAAATTGTTTGAAAATAAATTCAATCAAAAAATCCAATTCAACCTGGTTTATTGACAATGACTTCTTTTTAGCTTGTTATATGAAAAAAAAAATTAAGATTTAATATTTGTAAAATAACTTAAATAAACCCTCAATGAATCTCTCTTGCGTTTAGTGAAGTAAATTAGGGTTCCCACCGTGAGTAATTTCCCTGTAGTTTCAGTCGCACAGTGCCTCACGGACTCCCTCCCTGTACGGACCCCATCAGCAAGCTGTTCACATTGGCGCGGACAGCCTGCGCACTAGTTATCATCAGTTGGATCCTGATGTTCACTGGCTCCATAATCATTTGCGTTGTATGCTGTGGAAAGGTAAGCGGCTATCAGAAATTCAATGTTGTCATAAAGTCAAAAGCGAACCTCGCCTCCACCAAATATTTAATCCTCTTTATACTGTCTGAAAAGTAACAAGTTTACAGTCATAATATGAAGGCTTTAGTACTTTGTTCAGAACTCATCTTCTTTCTTGAAATACTTGAAGATGTGTCATTTTCTAAATATTATACACCGCCTAGCCGGTTTTAAATCAAAACGCATGTAACTACAAATATTTTGGAACACTTCAATTCCATCATCTCGGTTCAAGGTTTGTCAGATTACATGTATTGCTATAAGTTCGTTTTGGCAGCCAACTGTCAAGAAAATTAATCGAAGCTTTGCCGTAAAAATAGGGTAATGTAAAACATGCATGTAGATGCGTTAGGTTTGGCGCGGCTTTTGTTGTATTTTTGCTCGTTATTCGTCCGTTTATGAGGTCCGTTTCTTTCGTGTTGTAGGACCCTGACTCTCAGAATCCCGGTGTATTGATCGTCCAAGGAAGCGATCAACCTTCTGGGATACATATAAATTATCCTGGAAGTGGAGGACTCCCAGTTCTCCCACGAGGCGCACGGCTTCCTGAACTGGATTATCCTGGACACCAGTTACATCATCTGGGATATGGTGAACAATATCCAGCCACGCCTATCAGGGCAATAGAAATGTAGTACGCTGACAGCCTCTGGGATACAGCGGACTATAACCAACTATGCCTGTCATGGCAATGAACATGTAGTATGTTGAAAACCTCTGGGATACGGTGAACAATAACCAACCACGCCTACCAGGAGAATAGAAAAGTAGTATGTTGACAACCTGTGGGATACAGTGGACAATATCAAAACATGACCCCCCCCCACCCCCAGCCCCATATAGTGTACAATAATCAGCCAAGCCTATCAGGGCAATAGAAATGTAATAATTATATTGTACGTTTTCATTACAATGTAGTATGCTGACAACCTCTTGGATACAGTGGACAATAGACATGTAGTATATATTGTCTGAAAAGGGAAAGAAGGGTGTATCATCACTTTCAGTATCCATGCCATCACTTTTTGTATCCATGCCACCACTTTCTGTATCCATGCCACCACTTTCTGTATCCGTGCCATCACTTTCTTTGTCTCTCTGTACAGCAATTATATATGTATCACAATGTGATAGACCTTGATTTGGCAAAATTGCTAATGTAGGACTGTGGGTTAGGCTGTAGGTAGTGTATTGTAATCAATGGTTTATGGTCTGATTTGCCACTTAAAGTATCACCATATACAAGATCTAATCTAACATGTGCCTTGACAATCTTTGATTTTCTATCCAACTGACAGTAATATAGAGGGAAATATCAAAATCATGGCCACAGTGAGTTTTTTTGATTAAACGTATTCATCTCTGAAGCACACGGCAATAAACCAATTAAATATCCTTGTAGACTCATAGGAGATTATTTATCAGCTTGTGCGCTTTGCGGCCTAAACAGCGTTTTATAATGCGTCTGTGCAGACCACAGCTACTGTCTGCTTGTGTTTGCTGTGTCTCTGATGACCTTTATAATTCAGCACTGATAGAACGAGGAGTAAATGGGTTTGGAAACATCATAATGGTTCTAGCAACAAAGCGCAGAAGCTAGTATAGACCATACATTTAGGGTATATACAGGGTATGTATATATGGTACATAGAGGGTATATATAGAGTAAATATGCCCACAACTACGTGAACATTTGATCCTTTCTTTTTCTTAGTATACCATTCATGACGCATCATGAAACTGAACTCCCTTTCCTATTGTTAGCCTTTATAGTATTGTATGACAAAAATCCCTGTCCCTGCTTACTGGATGGCTTTCACCCCGAAAAGTTCACCAAGAATAGGCCTTGTCTGTAGTCAGACCTGTAACGGGGGTGAGAATGGTGAGGGGATTGTTGCGGAAGAAATTGCAACTAACGATTGTTGACCAACCGATCTATTTGTGATTGGACCGTTACAGGCATTTCAATATTTTGTTGGGACCACAGGATCTCCTCCTCAGGCCACAGTGCTGGCCGCCTTCGTTTAAGTGAAATATTCTTGACTACGACGTAAAACACCCATCAAATCAATATTTTATTGGGGGACGCCAAATTTGACCTGCATTTTTGTACAACAAACAATGTTGTTACGTCTAACCTATTTTTATATGGTATACTGTTTGTTCTCATTATTGTCATAATACCCAACAGATGTTTTAATGTTTGTATTTTTTATATTTAATTGTGAACGAACACGCATTTGAAAACAGCAAAATAATATGCACATTTACTTGCTCGTACTTAGGAGGGTTCTTCCCCGGGCTGTGACCTGTTTTCTCCCACTATAATACTGGTCGTCGTCGTATAAGTGAAATATTATATAATACCAAATAAATAAATAAATAAATATTCTTGAGTATGGCGTAAAACACCAACCCAATAAATAAACAAAGTAAATCATATTAACATTGCGAACTTTCATCATCAGTTTCCTGCATTTGACAAAATACATGTAATTTTTGTTTCCTGATGGGAAAATTCGTGTTTTTCTTTTATCTTTGACAATTGGAATACCTGCAAAGCAGTCATTATGAATTTTATCAAGTTAATAGATTTGCACTGGATAGACATTCTGAGTGTCACGTGATAAAAGGCAAGTCATCAACATCATATACACGTTATTTGGATCATACTATTCTTTCGCAAAACAGAACGTATTTCTGTTTTAATACATATATTTTTACAAATGTAGCTTGGTATATCACATATCAATTTTGATTGTTATGCTAGCAGTGGTAAGTCCTGTCAGACACTTTCGAGAACTATTTCACACGTACAACTGACTGATGGTCTTTGATATATTTTAGTAATCCACTTACAATTTGTGCAGATACTGAGCAGAGAGGTCAAAGCACCTTTTCCCATGGTATAAATAGTTTCATATACTCATTCGATGGATGTTATTTTACAACTCATTTTTGCTTTCACAATGACTGCCTGTTGCCTTATGTCTAGAGATATAAAATCCCCGTCCTTCTCAATAATACATTGCATTAACTTTCGACAAACTTTGTCTATCCATCAATTCCTCTTGGTTAAATTCGAACTCGAACTTTTTGGTAGCTGGATTCGAATGAATGTATACACGTGCACCATCCTATTGATAACTGGATTCAAACATTTGACCCTATTGGTGGATGGTTTCGAAAACCTGACCTTAATGATAGCAAGATTAACCTCACTGGTTGCTGCATTAAAACACTTGACCTCACTGACAGCTGAAGTCAAACATTTAACATCGCTGTTAGCTACGCTCGAACATTAGCTGGATTCATTATTAGCTGGAATCAAACATTTGACCTTGTTATTAGCTGGATTCCAACATTTAGCCGTATTGCCAGCTGATTGCTTAAATAATTAACCTTACTGATAGCTGGATTTGAACGCTTGTCCTCATTGGTAGATGGGTTTAAACATTTGACCTTATTACCAGCTGGATTTAAAGACTTGATCTTATTAGTAAATTGATTCGAACGCTTGGCCCTCTTGGTTTCTGGATTCGGATGCTTGACCTCTATGATAGCTAAATTCGAACACTACTACCTACTGGTAGCTGGGTCATTATCTGACTTCACTGATAGCTGGACTTAAAACTTTTGATGCCTGGAGTCGATTACGCGGCTTGATTGGTAGTGGAGGGTCGATTAAGAGGCTCTGTTGTTGGTTTGGGGTCGAATATGGGACTGTCCTGTATAGAGAGGTCTGTAGTTTATGTCTTGATCCTAGGCTTTACGTAAAATATATGAGATCTGTGCACCATCAGTTTCGCAAATATTAAGAACTGTTAAGGCCCGTCTAGACTATTCAACATTGTTCAACTTTTGTTGACTCAACAGCAAGTTGAATGCTGTTGAGGTAAGTTGAGTGTCCCGTCCACACTACAAATCAGATAGGTCAACATTGTCTAACACTGTCGTCGTGTGTGGAGCTGTGTTTTTTCACCAAACTTTTGATAAATTTGGAGGGAAATTTCCATCTTTCTCTCCAGTGCATGAGACACAATGATTTTCTTTTGCCCCTGTCTTTGTAGCCTTTAGAGAGAGTGTTGTACGGGCAAGTATATTTTTCATACTCCTGTATCAACGAAACTGTCTCATTGTGAGATCAGTTTCTCTCTTTCGCCTTTGTTGCCGCCATTTTGCCCAGATCACGTGTATTAAGACGATCACGTTATTTCTACACCCCCCTGATTGGCTACTTTTACTCAACTTCACTCAACTTGTTGACAAAAAAGTGGCCGTATTCTTCTATAAGAGAAAGTAAACAAGGATTGACCGACTTATTGGTGTTTTTTGATATATTTATTTATATATTAGTACAGCGTAAAACACCAATCAAATAAATAAATAGATAAATATTTATTTATTTGATCGGTGGTTTACGAATATTTCATGGCATTATGGTGGGAGGAAGGTGGGCAGAGCCCTGGGAAAAGCTACAACCATCCGCAGGTTGCTGGAAGACCGACTATTTGGTGTTAAATGCCGTGGTAAAGACTTAACACACATATATGACTTAGGGGAAGTTTATTGGTGGAGGAAGCCGGAGTGCTCGAAGTAAAACACGGACGGTTTCAAGGGACAAAATCGAGACAGCGTGAGCTAGATTCGAAGATGCGACCTCATTGGTGAAATGCCTGATACTCGTTTTAACTATCTGAGCTAGACTACTACAAATTAGTCTACATAAATATTTTTTGTTCCACAGGCCTGTCATAGATGGGAAAGTCTGCTACAAACCTGCGGATGCTTTTGAGTTTCCACTGGTCTCTGCCCGGTTTCCTCCCACCACAATGCTGGCCGCCGTCGTATAAGTGAAATATTCTTGAATACGGCATATAACACCAATCAAATAAATAAATAAATAAATAAAAAGTCCACAGGCCTGAATGGAGGGTGATCAAACATGTGTCATCTGAAAATCTTTGATTTCCTCCATGGGAAAAAGGATGGATGGAAAACTAGAAAGTCCAAACTTCTGTTTATCTCACAATTTATCGTGTGCTCAGAAACTTTCCACATATATGTGGCCGGTCAGGTTTATGGGTAGAGAAGACCAGAGTGCCCGGAGTAAACCAAGAACTTTCAGTATTGTTTAGCCACAGCATATCTAGTCCGCTAGCCACAGACTAAACAGAGAGAGCTGAATTCGAACACTCGACCTCAATGGGCGAAGACCATATAGTGGCAGAGAACCAGATCTGAGCCAGATACGTCCCCTCTAGTAATTGATACATTAATTGATATCTGATAGCCGAGTACTTCCACATGGTGTTATATCAATATATTTATGTGGAAGGCAGACGAACCATGAGTCATGCAAGCTCTCCGTGGAGTTTAGCATGATCCTCATGCCCGTTTATAAACCTCGTAGATGATGCTGCCTATGTTAAAATCACTCGGCCATACATTACTGTTAGTCCTTGTTATATGGTTCAAATTCTAATGCATGTTCATTCTGTGTCTAGCGGACTAGATGTGCTTTTGACAAAATATGTGGCCAAACATGGTGTGGCAGGATGAAAACTCAATATAATTTGTGTCAAACACATTTTATCGAGATTGTTCTATGGGTAGACCAAATCGTTCGTAGTGATTTTTTTTTTTTTTGATTGGTGTTTTACGCCGTACTCAAGAATATTTCACTTATACGACGGCGGCCAGCATTATGGTGGGTGGAAACCGGGCAGAGCCCGGGGGAAACCCACGACCATCCGCAGGTTGGTGGCAGACCTTCTCAAGTACGGCCGCCAGCATGAGCTGGACTTGAACTCACAGCGACCGCATTGGTGAGAGACTCCTGGGTCATTACGCTGCGCTAGCGCTTTAACCGACTGAGCCACGGAGGCCCCCGTTCGTAGTGCAGTTACTAACATCGACCATCGACTTTAAAAATGCTCCTTGTTGTCACCTCGCTTGTCTCTCAGCACTGAGAGGTTTGAGCAAGGAAACATGATTGATGGGCCCAGTGGCAGTATAATGTAATTGGGTGGGGTGTCATGTCTGGTGTCTTCGGCATGATACTTCAGTGGTGGCAGCATTTTGGCGGCATGGACTCGCCCTGCTACAAGGAGACATAGAATATGTGTACTCACCTAATGACTGTACGTCGTCATATAACCGAAAAATTGTTAAGTACGAGCTAAAACCACAATCATACATACATACATACATACATACATACATACATACATACATACATACATACATACATACATACATACATACATACATACATACACACATACATACATACATACATACATACATACATACACACATGCACACATGCACACATACACACATACACACATACATACACTCGTTATCAGTTGAATTAATAACCATGTTAGTAACTACATGGAAACGTTATTTCAATACACCCAAGAAGCTGTATATCCCTAAAGAACATATTGTTAGCGTTTCTCACCAACTTCTAGATATTTGGCTACGGAAACTTATAGATACACCTTTGGCCTGTGAGGACCTATGACAGATTAAAAATGGTGGCTAACATGGGATAGCCTATACATGTGCCCCGAATCTTCCCAAGCATGTTTAACTTTCTAAAACCTGCCTAAGGATAGCAAAATTATATGAATCTATTTACAAATAAGCACTTTTTGTTATACAAACAAATTGCAATCTTTTCCAAACAAATTTGCTCAACGCAATCGGAAACACAAAGGCTGATGGTCTACCCCAGGCTGTCCTGCTCCCTGCAAACATAACACGCCACCGTGTAAGTGAAAATCTCGGCGCTATAACGGTGTTATAACCATCAGTCATATAAATAAATAAATAAATCAAAGCATACTCTATAAATGTTTTCAGGTAATAATGTGGCGATCCAAAACATCCGCCTCTTACAAAAATTGTATATTTTCATTAATATATGACCAGATATTGACGTAGTGATTTCCATTGAGATTCATTGTGAAATGTTCAAGAGCATGAACTTGTGTCAGATATCACGTGCGAAACTTTCAACTTGCAAGAAATATTGTCACTACTTTGCTGTCGTCATCTTCAGAATCGAGCACACGTGACAGTATACTAACTCAAGAGATCTGTCATGTATGGTCTTGCATATCTACTGTACTGGTAACGCCCACCATATTATATACAGGCAGATCGAACTATACACTGTAACATAAACAAATGTGAATAAATTACTAAACATGACACAACCTGTATCTACAGGTTTCTATTTGGCGTGTGTCCTCTTCAACTTTACTTAAATATCTAACAAATTGCTACAAACTAAATATGAAAACAACAACTCAAAACTCTAGATGAGTGATGAAAGCCACTTATGATGATTAAGAGGTGGTCCTCGTGTCTGTTGTGAAATAACCTATGACCTACATAAACCAAATGGAGGCACAAATATCGAGCAGCTTATTGACCCAAGCCACAACGCAGCCACGACCGCTACCATCGATATATCCAGCGTCCAAGGAACATTGATTTTACTAACTTTCTATATCTATCCTTGACAATATGGTTGCCACCAAAGGACAGGCCATTTCTATGGCTGTAGTTTCCATTTTAACCCTCGGAACAGGTGAGTTCGTTCAAATTGAATTATAACTAAATTAATTAATTTAAAAACTGTATTAATTCACAAACGTTTATACAAATATTCCACTATGCAGATGATATCAAAACAATTTCTTACCTCCACAGGAAGAAACTCGTAGTTTTTGTATATGTGATTATTTCTCGCCGGTTTTAGCTCAACGTGTTGGATTAAGCACCATTTTGACTTTGTACTCAATATTTGGTATAACGTAAGTCTTACAAACATTCCCAGCGTCGAGAGCGATTTACCCCCCATGGTCAAACCATCGAGAGTATGTGTTGGCAACACCGCCATACATGGCTGTTCCAGACGATCCATTCCGATATGCTACACCCACAAGAGAATAATCTGTGCTCAGGACCCGTGCCTATTCTTTCTGGTAAATGAGTGGTACAAACAGTTGTAATGAAGTCGTTATGTACGCAAATGACGGCGTCTTTGTTGAAAGGCAAAGAAACCGCTAACATGAAGTGTATTTTATACAAAAAAACATTAAACGCTCTAAGAAATAAACAGTTTGGTTTATTTTTTATTTTAGAATTTTTCGAACCAAATAGAATGGTTTTCCAAAACAGGACCCCTAAGTGGGTGTCAGAGACGTCAAATCCATATCGTTTTTGCTTTAAAAAGTTTGTTTCAATGTCTGTTTGGTAAATACTTTCAAAGGTTTATTTGTATATGCACTTCAAACGCAGACGTCTAAAAGTCCGCATGTTTGATAAGTGTCAAAAGGCTTATGTGACATCATTCGTCACAATATGGCCAGAATAGGCCACCGTACAATCCAGTCTTTCACATACATTCTTCTGGGTGGAAAATTGTAGTAAAATAAAATAAATAAATAAATAAACAGAACTACATTTTCCAGGATTGTGTTCAGTGATTTGCCATCAGGTCTGACATACACTTCCTATTTCGTCGTCTTGACTAATGCTGATCGCGTGTATTGTATTGAAAAAAATACTGATGCCCTTTGGCGGATGTGTTGGACGACATACAGCGCATGCGTCGCCCCCTACGTTCGCTTTACAACACTGTCACCATTAAGCTGGTTTGACCTTGGAGTCTTAGCCTCAAAAATGGTGTCCCCGCGTAGAACTAGTTAATCAGCATTCATCAATAAAATTGTTTGAGGAGTTGGTCAGAATGATGTTTTGCATACTTCTGACAGAGAGACTGAATATGTATAAAGTATAGTTATAGTCTAATTATAATTATAACGCCACTCGGGGCAATGAGTTCTTGGTGTCCATACTAAGCTCATGGAGTTTAACATTACCAATTAGAAAAAGTATTCTAACTGCATTTTCTTTGTAATAATATGGACGTTGAACAGGTCAACTTTGGTAGCGAGTATGCCTGATTTTACAGACAGATGAATATAGGCGACTGGCTAAATGAAGTATACTATACAAATAAAGATTAAGACAAAGTTTTTGTGTTTCATGCCATCACTTCCTGCCTTATCACCTTGATAACAGTGACGTTGGCGTTCTTCAAGATTTCTGTACAAAATTTGATAGTGGTGGCAGTGATGCAAAGGGAATGTAGAGAGCGACTAATGTACCGATAGTCCTATAGGAGTTCAGAACGATATGGCGCTGAAAAGTAGCGTTAGAGGCAAGTGCCAGACAACTTTACTGTACAGTACAATGGTAATACAAAAAGTGCACCCTTCACATAGATTTGTTAAAATGAACATCACTGAGCGGTAATTTTGATACAAAATATTGGCATGATAGAAATTACAACTACAACCTCAACAGTTCTTGTCGCTGACCTCTTTCTTCATCGCAGGTATCGCGCACAATGATTTTCCATTGTCTGTTCGTATCGATAGATGCACATATACATCATTTACAGCGCTGTTTGTTATTTTTTTTCTGACGTTGCGACCAAAAAGGAACTCCGAATTTACACGCATTTCTTTCAAAATATATACCCATTTGAAATTCCACGGAAGTATGCGGGACGTAATACCGCTGACTGTCAAAACAGTAGGCTTCTGAACTCTTTCTCATATGCAGTCAAGCAAGGGAGGTCACGAGGCCAATAGCGGAAGGTCAACTTTTCTAGCAGTAAGATAGACTTCACCGGTTACCTGTGAACTCTTGCAAACTGTCACACTCTCGTTACTCCGTGTTGAAGTCCTTTGTGTTTAATAATTATGTAATCTCATCCAGATGTAATAAGAGAGGAGTATTGCATTTAACATAGGTTTTGGATGATTGAAAAGAACAAGCAAATCCAGTTGCAAGGCGACCCTTTTGATAATGAAGACATCTATAGTGACATCTAGTTTGGCGGTGTCTTTGCCGACTACATATCTGAGGTCACTGCACTTATTAAGGTGTATAAACATCTTAAGTGAAATTTAAGATTTCAAGCCCTAGTGGACCTTGACACTGAATTGCTGATTAGATATGTACGGGTTAGCTGAGAACCCGTATCAATACTACCAAGATTAGAAGAAAACACGATGTTCATTTGCCGAGTAAGCGGTATGAAACTGCTTGAGAACACGTGTCGATGCATAATGAGGTTACTTGTTCCAACCCAGCCTACACGTCAATGGACGCCTAGTCAAGGTATTGGGGGAGAGCAATTTCTATGTAAATTGGTCAAGCATCTTTCGTTCAAAAAAGATATTATTACATTATATACAGATACATATCCTCGCATTGTGTCCTTTCTTCGGGGTCGTGCTTAATTTCTCTATACCCAAAAACATTACCGTACCTGACATCACCGTCATTTAGCTAAAATATGCAGGTAAACTAGCATAATTTTCTATTTAAATAAAATATGAACATGTACAATTTGGAGAGATATGTCTATATGGACGATATCGTTTTCTATATAGGTAATCAAACTACTGTGATTATGATCGATTTGGGTTCCCAAAGTCAAATATTCAAATAATCAACTCCCCCCAACTGCCAGATCAAATACCCGCAGATTCTGTTGGTACTATATCTCCGAATTGTGAAAACTACACCGCATTTCATTCTTCTCATTCACATTTCGTAATAGCGCTGTTGCATTTGCGCTGATTTTTATACATTGTCAGACTGTCAATATCGATTCAAGGCGATTAGCCTCCAGGTCTGCACTAAAAGGGCACTGGTATACCATTATCATTATCAGTTAACTGGCCAGTTCTCACGTGGTCAAATCGGTCCTCAGTGGAACCTATAACACTATTGGTCTCAATTCAGTTATGCTGTCTGCGGGACTCACTGGCTCAGATGGTGAAAGCTCTGGTTGATTGTGACCATTAAGCTCTGAACTAGTAGCTTTTTGTTAGAAATGTTACATTACGTTATGTTTAACACAACACCTAAAACTGTTGATTCGAAATAAAGTGGTATTAAATGACACGATTTTAATTTATTTCGTAAAGTGTTAAATATCTAACACTTAAAGGTAAAGAAAACACTAAAATAAAGTATTTATCAGATAGAAATAGTTTGATTTATTTTTTTGAGAATTTTTCGTCAGTGACGTCACGGCAATATTTTGGTTTAAAATAGTTCGTTTCAGGTTAAGTTTGTTGAATGCATTCATAGCTCTAAATGAAGATGCATTTTGAATGATGAAATTTAACAATCTTTGTGTGTGTCAATTGTCCCAAGAAAAGCCCACAGTACAATCCAAAGTTTTAAATGCATTTTACTAGGTAAAAATATTCTAAAAAATAAATCAAACTATTCCCCGGACAATATCTAATAGTCCTTCATCTGACGCATCATTCATGCTAGTGTGTTCTTTGCCTTTAAGAGGTTCATGTCACAGTAGAATCAGCACATGAGCAGCGGTTTAAGTGATTTATGTTGCATTCTATAACGTATGTGATAGTTACGTCATCTTATACATCGCGTCCTGTCAGAACTTTATTTAAGCTTCGCCACACACAAGAGTTGTAGCAACAACATGACCTCGTCAATTTCCGTTTTTAAACTGAAAACAGTTGCAGTAATGGGGAACGTTTGTCGGCTAAAAGCAAGTCGGCCACAGCGGTGTGCTCCTTTCTTTTCCACCTGTAAATTAATACGTCAGCGTTTTTGTATAATTGTGCTCGTAAACAAAAGAGACAATTCAATTCACATGCGTTGCAGCATAATAGCAGAGAGTCGTGTTTATTTACACATCTTGGAATAATCTTGTTTATGCGTTGTTTATATTTATTTTATATTTATTTCAATGCAGCCATTATTTTGAAAGCGCTGTCCGCCTATTTTCTATTCGTTTAAAAACGCATACTGTCCTTTCAGGAATTGCTGTAATGGTTCTGTTCCATAACCTGTTTATGGCCTTGGGAGTTCGTGGACTAGCTACACCTGCTATATCTTATTTCTGGCCTTACGGACTGCCGGTAAGCCTCCAAAGTACATTTTTCTTGAATATTTTAAAAGTTTCACATTTTAAAAGCCCTAGAGTTTTGTCGATAGATTATGAACTGTTAAAAAAATTCAGTTTTTTAAACCAATCAGTCATTGTTGCTTATTACTAAATGGTCCAATCATTCATGTCTTTATTCAGCGAATCTGATGTACCTCTAACTGTAGTAAGTAGTGGTAATTGTAGACTGTTTCTTTCTCTTCACCCAGGTAATAGTTGTTGGGGTGCTGGGCATCATTGCTGCTGCAGTCAGAAACAACGTTGCTGTGAGTATAAGCAATCTGAGTAAAACCCCATTTTACAACCCATGACGTTTTCAGACTAACATCAAGACAATCTGAGTAAAACCCCATTTTACAACCCATGACGTTTTCAGACTAACATCAAGACAATCTGAGTAAAACGCCATTTTGTAACCCATGATGTACTCAGACTAACATCAAGACCAATCTGAGTAAAACGCCGTTTTACAACCCATGATGTAATCAGACTAACAGTAAAATAATCTGAGTAAAACGCCGTTTTACGACCTAAGATCGATGTATTCATACTAACAGCAGTTCCATATGCGGTAAACACTGTTCTATAACCCATGATGTTTTCAGACCAAAATTAAGGAATATGAGATTCGCGCTATTTTACAACCCACAGTGTATTCAGACTAACATCAATTCATCCATATTGTCATTTGTTCACAGCACTTTGATCTTGATAGAAATGAGTAGGGACATCGTGTTAACTGATGATGCCGATTAAGTGTTTACATTTTTGCTATCTGGCAGTTTCACAAATGGACTAATGGAAAACAGATATTGTCATTTAATAGCATTCATCAAAACTGTGTTTCTTTGCGTCTTTAGGACACATATATTGGTGATTATGGAAACAACTGTTGATCATCTTTGTATTTTTGTTTTTCAGATGGGTATATACATGGGAATCTGCATTGTAAGTCTGGTCGTACAAGCTGTGTTTGTGGTGATCTTTGCCCTAGTCCTATTTGCTCTTGAGTTCGTGCAGTCTCGAACTTGTTATTTGATCGATGGCATCTGTACGTGTACCGAGTAAGTGGCCCCAGTAGTATGTACATGTAGCTGTCATTGGAGTTAGCTCCCTTGGGGAGAAAAGCGCTAAAACGTTGGAGACAAAAGGGATTGCTTAACATTCTATCCCTATTCCATTAATAATCTATATACTTCATCAGTTGATTGGAATGTTATATGTCAGCCGAATATTATTCGTTCCAGCTAAATTGGAACAAGCATGAGGTAACTGTGAACACGACTGGGGGTGCATGACTGCATTATTAGGGTTTACCACCATACTTCTAGTATGTCAGCAATATCTTGGCGAAGAACAGCTTGTATATGGCAGCCGTTTTTTTATCCATGACCCCACAACTTTCCCTAGACAAACGAAATACCTGTACACACATCATCAAGGTCATAATTAACTAGCGGAATATATGTGAATCGAAATAGTTTTACCAATATCTTCTTCATGGACAAACGAAATATGCACCCATAAAAATGGCATCAGTTCTATCCGTATACGCATATTTTCAGCTCGCAGAGCAATCGTACAAATGGATGTCAAAAGTTTTGCCTATATATATACAACATCAATGCATGGAATTCATGAACTTAACACCAGTTCTATCTGTACCCCGCCGAAAATCTATCAATCGGTCATGAAACACGCTTGGTACAAAGGCATGAAACAGTTCTGTTTGTACATCGTCGAATATCTGTCATTCCGTCATCAACACTCTTGGCACAAACACATGAAGCAGTTCTCTTTGTACATCGCCGAATATCTGTCATTCCGTCATCAACACTCTTGGCACAAACACATGAAGCAGTTCTGTTTGTACATCGCCAAATATCTGTCATTCCATCATCAACACTCTTGGCACAAACACATGAAGCAGTTCTGTGTGTACATCGCCGAATATCTGTCATTCCATCATCAACACTCTTGGCACAAACACATGAAGCAGTTCTGTTTGTACATCGTCGAATATCTGTCATTCCGTCATCAACACTCTTGGCACAAACACATGAAGCAGTTCTCTTTTGTACATCGCCGAATATCTGTCATTCCGTCATCAACACTCTTGCACAAACACATGAAGCAGTTCTGTTTGTACATCGTCGAATATCTATCATTCCATCATCAACACTCTTGGCACAAACACATGAAGCAGTTCTGTTTGTACATCGTCGAATATCTGTCGCTCCGTCATCAACACTCTTGGCACAAACACATGAAGCAGTTCTGTTTGTACATCGTCGAATATCTGTCATTCCGTCATCAACACTCTTGGCACAAACACATGAAGCAGTTCTCTTTGTACATCGCCGAATATCTGTCATTCCGTCATCAACACTCTTGGCACAAACACATGAAGCAGTTCTGTTTGTACATCGTCGAATATCTGTCATTCCATCATCAACACTCTTGGCACAAACACATGAAGCAGTTCTGTGTGTACATCGCCGAATATCTGTCATTCCGTCATCAACACTCTTGGCACAAACACATGAAGCAGTTCTGTTTGTACATCGTCGAATATCTGTCATTCCATCATCAACACTCTTGGCACAAACACATGAAACAGTTCTGTTTGTACATCGTCGAATATCTGTCATTCCGTCATCAACACTCTTGGCACAAACACATGAAGCAGTTCTGTTTGTACATCGTCGAATATCTGTCATTCCGTCATCAACACTCTGGCACAAACACATGAAGCAGTTCTGTTTGTACATCGCCAAATATCTGTCATTCCGTCATCAACACTCTTGGCACAAACACATGAAGCAGTTCTGTTTGTACATCGTCGAATATCTGTCATTCCGTCATCAACACTCTTGGCACAAACACATGAAGCAGTTCTGTTTGTACATCGCCGAATATCTGTCATTCCATCATCAACACTCTTGGCACAAACACATGAAGCAGTTCTGTGTGTACATCGCCGAATATCTGTCATTCCGTCATCAACACTCTTGGCACAAACACATGAAGCAGTTCTGTTTGTACATCGCCGAATATCTGTCATTCCATCATCAACACTCTTGGCACAAACACATGAAGCAGTTCTGTTTGTACATCGCCGAATATCTGTCATTCCATCATCAACACTCTTGGCACAAACACATGAAGCAGTTCTGTGTGTACATCGCCGAATATCTGTCATTCCGTCATCAACACTCTTGGCACAAACACATGAAGCAGTTCTGTTTGTACATCGCCGAATATCTGTCATTCCATCATCAACACTCTTGGCACAAACACATGAAGCAGTTCTGTTTGTACATCGCCGAATATCTGTCATTCCATCATCAACACTCTTGGCACAAACACATGAAGCAGTTCTGTTTGTACATCGTCGAATATCTGTCATTCCATCATCAACACTCTTGGCACAAACACATGAAGCAGTTCTGTTTGTACATCGCCGAATATCTGTCATTCCATCATCAACACTCTTGGCACAAACACATGAAGCAGTTCTGTGTGTACATCGCCGAATATCTGTCATTCCATCATCAACACTCTTGGCACAAACACATGAAGCAGTTCTGTTTGTACATCGCTGAATATCTGTCATTCCGTCATCAACACTCTTGGCACAAACACATGAAGCAGTTCTATCTATACTCATTATAATTTGCATTATCATTACCTTATCGACTGCGTTCTTATTATTTATACACATATTATCGATTGCGTTCTGATGATCTATATATACACATTATCGATTGCGTTATTATTACCTATAGACACTTTAACGATTGCGTTCTGATTATCAATACACATATTATCGATTGCGTTCTGATCATCTATATATACACATTATCGATTGCATTATCATTACCTATAGACACCTTATCGATTCTGTTCTTATTATTTATACACACATTATCGATTGCGTTCTGATCATCCATATATACACATTATCGTGTGCATTATTATTACCTATAGACACTGTATCGATTGCGTTCTGATTACCTATACACACATTACCGATTGCGTTTTGATGATCCATATATACACATTATCGATTGCATTATCATTTCCTATAGACACCTTATCGATTGCGTTCTTATTATCTATACACACATTATCGATTGCGTTCTGGTCATCTATATACACACATTATCGAACATGGAAAACATGTAGGCATACATGACAACAGTTTATTCTATCCATATCAAATCAAAAAACAAAATATACTTGTAATAGGAACCGTCATATATCTACCAATAAATCACTGAAAGAAAATGATTTATTTATTTATTTATTTCATTGGTGTTTTACCCCGTACTCAAGAATATTTCGCTTATACGACGGCGACCAGCATTATGGCGGGAGGAAACCCACGACCATCCGCAGTTTGCCTTCCCACGTACAGCCGGAGAGGGAAAGAAAATGAAAGGTACGACGTAAAAACATACATGCATACATACATACATATATACATACATCACTCAAGGCCGTCTACAACAATAACAATCGCCGCAGCCGAGCGTCAGTTGGTCAGCTCAAATGATCGATGGAGTTTAAAATGAAAGGCATTGTAAGGCCTCTAACGAGGTGCGGTGGTTTTATCTTGGCTCAGATCTGTTTCCTCCACCTCCAATCCTCATCACCATTGTTTATGTAACGACAGTAGGCCTGCAGCGTTAAAACTCTCACTCACACCAATAAATACGCCGCTGTTCAAGTAAGACCTGTTTTTAAAAAAGATTTTAATAAAATGTACAATTATTCTGTTCGATAAATTCTTCGCGAGAATCTTTTATTAACATAATAGGAATGCAATTAAGAACATGTATAAGTCTAAATATGTATACTGTTTAAACATGTTACTGTATAGTGAGTGAATGAGTGAGTGAGTGCTTGGGGTTTAACGCCGTACTTAACAATTTTTCAGTCATTTGACGACGAAGGAATTCTTAGAATGCATGTAATGTGCCTCTTTGCTGCAGGGCGGATTTCCACCACTCTTTTATCTAGTGCTACTTCACTAAGACGCCTTACTGAAGGCAAGTAAGCCGCCCATAAGCCGCCCGAGTCATTATACTGATACGGGTCAACCAGTAGTTACACTATCCCCTTCATGCTGAAGGTCAAGCGAGAAAGTTACAACTTCCTCTTTTAAACTTAGGTTTGACTCGACCCAGGATTGACCTTAGATCTACCGCTCTCGAAGCGGACGCTCTACCAACTGTGCTAACGAGGCTGGTGTTACTGTAGAAGTAAGTGGATACACGACGTCAAGCTCTGGTTTATATTACAGAACTGTGGATCCAGCCGTGATGACGCCATGTGAAGATCCATACATCGCATTAGCGATGTTGACACGGGCCGCCAGCGCTCTTATCATCATCAGCTGGATTCTTATGCTCTCCGGTTCTATCATCAGTTGCACGGCCTGTTGCTGTGGCCAGGTAAGCCTGTATTAGTCTTGCTACTTGACGCTTTAAGGACAGCGAGTCCGAGTGCACATAGAAGTATTCACTGGCTAATAGGTGCTTATGTGGCTGCAGTCAGGCTTATGGGTGGAGGAAACCACAGAGAGCTGGGGGTAAATACAGACCTTGTACATGCCAAATCGTTTTATTTAAAGCAACATCCAAGACGACGAGGACTATATCAGATAATCTCATTGGTCATGGGGTTACTTGTAGTCCCAGCGAGTCCTCTCCGAGTACATCGTCAATGAGTGCAAGAGATCGATTCCACTGATCTCACTGGCAGGGATATAACTTCATAGTGGAGTCCAGAGCTGACGACAGACACTGCTTTCAGCTGTTGTCCTCAGAAGAAGTTTATGTACTGGTGTTTGGTATACCCAAAACCATGGATCAAATACATGACTTTCTCAAATAAACGAGTGTTGAATGTGGAACTGCTGCATACAAGGTTACGAATCAGGTGTAGAAATACAAATAATAACCAAATTATGCTTATGCAAACTCAGTGAAAAGAGACAAGATTCCTGAAATCTGTTACCACTACTAGCACCATCTCTTGTCTCTGGCGAGATTTCATTGAAAGTCCAATACCGCTTATTCAAATTCTTAACAACTCGGGGTGGCAGGACATCTTAGCTGTCTTTTAACCATCTATTCTATTGTTTCCGCGACAGGACTCCTCAGTTGTCTTTTAATCAGCAATTCTATTCTTTCAGCAGCAGGACACCCAGAGGTCTTTTTACCAGCAATTCTATTCTTCAGCAGCAGGACACCCAGAGGTCTTTTACCAGCAATTCTACTGTTTCAGCAGCAGGGCACCCAGAGATCTTTTTTACCAGTAATTCTACTGTTTCAGCGACAGGACACTCCATGTGTCTTTTAACCAGTAATTGTATTGTTTCAGGGGGAGAACATGCACCTCAGCTGTCTTTTGACCAGAAATTCTACTGTTCCAGCCACAGGACACCTGAACTGAGTATTAACTGACCAATTAATTCTATTGTTTCAGCGGCAGGACACTGCGGGTATGATCATCACCCACGTGGGAACACCGAATTACGAGCTGAACAAACCAGGCGGGTATGGTGGTGTGCACGGGGCAGGGGATCAGTACAAGTACTAAAGCCCAACGGTAGTACTTATTTCACACCAGCCCCATGGGCTTACCAGTTTCACTGCTCAGTGCAAATATCAGGTTTAAAACTATCCTGGGTGTCATTGAGATTTTTTAAAATTATTTACTTGCTCGGTGTCTTTCATCAGTGCTCCGTGTCAGTCACCTGCTTGGAATTTCTTAAAACCCGAATTGAGCTTGAAAAAGTATTTTAACAAATTGGAAGCCATTTTAAACAGCATGTATTACTAGAGCTGAAAGGATTAGGTTTCATGTTGTTGTTGAGGCATCTGAATGATAAAGCATTACGCTTTTCTGTGATAGGCTCTAACGAGAAATATTCACAATATTTGTAATTTTACAGCATTTTGTGCCTCAGTCCGTGAATCTGTTAAAATTTATTTACACTGCTTTCAAAGAACGATTTCAAATATGCATTATCACTGGCTGTCTCGTGGGCAGATAAATTAAGACAATATTTGGTTAGGACACCATGTCTGTGCAGTTTGAAGCTGAATGTGTGCAAATAGCAATTCATTTCAGCTAGTTTGCTGGTCCTAGGATAATCTGTTGTGTAATCGATTCATAAAGTTCAACAATAATTCGAGCTATGAGTTACGAAATTAAAACAGCATGCAGAGTGGCCTCCCCTCGTGGTCCATTTTTTTTTTTTTTTTGACACGATAGGCGCAATACATCAAATTTACATCGGGTCTGTGGCCTAAATACAATGTTAGCAATCATCTACCAGAAAAATCAGCTTCAACAAATTTGTCCTCTTGTCACCTTGGATATTTGACGTATTGAAGTATCGAAGTATCACCACCGTTCAAAAATTTAGCTCATTGTTGCTTGTGCCAAAATCCGTTCATAGTTTCTTCTGTATTGACATACAGAGAGTCAGGCATCTGACAACAATGCAGAATCGTTCAGAAAATTTCTTTACCCAGATGCAGATCTATAAATCAGCACAAAATATAATGGTTTGATGCGTGATGCAAGTTTCATAAAAATCTTCACGACAGAAAAGAAGAAGAAAAGACTCTTTTAAAAAAATATCAAATGTTCAGATCCGGATCACCATATAAATGAAATGTATTGGTCAGTTTGGCCAAAGACAGGCGGTGCACACAGTTTTACCAAAATCCATGTATAACGTTAAATTAAAGGCAACATGCATAGTTAAAGGTTGGAGACAGAAAATTTATAGCAATGAAGAATCGTTTATAAACTGAATCGCCACCAAAATTTAGTGGATCGCTTCGTGGCCCAACGCCAAGTTGTGCACCAAATTTCACCCAAATCCGATGACAAGTTTTCCCGTAAAGTTGCTGATAGATATACATTCGGACAAATAAACAAAAAACAAAATAAAAGTTTTTCCTAAATATACACATCACCATGATGCAAGACAGAAAAATAACCCTTAGGCCCCATAGGCCAAAAATGGTAACATCAAGCACAAAGGAACATTGCTGTGTTGTAACTTCGTAGGTTGTAAACCACGAATTGTGTTCGTCATGCATGTAAAATGTTCCTTCATTTTTATTTGCTTGGGTTTTTGTCCTTTGTGTAACAGTAATTATATTAGCTTCGCATGTAATGTTTCTTTGCATTATTTCAAGGCTATTCAGCACTACGTAAAATGTGTTTGTGTTACAGTTGTACGCGTAAAAGTGAATGTATTTTGTTATGGGCATTATATCCGCATTCACAATAAAAGTTTGTTTTGTTCTGCGTATTCTGTATGATAAAAACTCAAAGGATTATTTACCTACAAGGTGATGTGTTACGTTCAGAAAATGATAACTGCACAGTCCATTGGTAGAAGTATACCTATCTCTCTTGTCACCGATGTTTGTTCATCTTTTGTCTTAAATATATCTATATATATATGCGATATACGAGTCGTATCTTTTGTTTTTATTGCACAAGCGATCGTTTAGTTAACAGTAAATATGTTTTGCTATGTACTGTACTTCTTATCGCGTCATTGTCTTTTCAGTTGCAAATACCTTTATGTGATGTTGCAAGTTATAAATATGCGTCATGTATGTGCAGGCATAATATTTATGTTTGAGGATATTTCAAAATAAATCTATATGTAACAATGCCGTCGTGATAATACTCGTGGAATTGTTCGAAAGCTTGCCTCTGTGCGTGTCAGATATCAGGTGTCCTTGTGACCTTGCTGTTAGACCAAGAGCCGTCTTTTGACCTTACTCTGGTTTGAGTGCTGGTTCTTTTGCTCTAAAATTGCCTTAGACCTTCTAGACAAAGTAGATTTAGTAGCGAATCATATTGTTCTGATAAATTTTATACAAATCTACAGGACTTCAAGAATTTGGTTACATTTCATAAAACCTTAAACCCATAGGCCTGCTTTCATTAATGTCGTGTAACAGTCCTAGAGATCGGCACATGCGCTTTAAGGAGTATGACAATGTCTCATATAATACCAGTAATACATTATACCGAGTGTGAAACGTCTGTTCCTCCGGCTACGCTAGGCCTATGATAAGGTATACTGGCCACAGCGATTTTACTCCGATCTTTATAGCTAAGAACAAAGATGCTATTACCTGAAATGATCATATAATGCATATTGCAGATTCTCTAAAGTCACATCTAGTTTGAACTCTCCAAAGAGAGGACATCAGACTGACTGGGAGAAGAGTTTACTTCATGTTTATATAGTTAACGGATATTCGCGGACCTCGATGGTCCACCCTTCGGTATGTCCTAGTTGCTTTATCATGCTTAAGTTAACGACACATCCTGATCTTTATTTCCCTTGACTTTGTAAGTCTTACACCAGCAAAAAATGTGCATGATACAGAGGATATTCGACACATCCTCTTGTGCAACGATCATAGTCATCTTCACACATATATTGTTGAAAAAATTACTCCAGTACATGTGTACTGAAAAAGAAATGACTGAAAAAAGAATTGCTATTTCAGAATGTATATACAATATCGAGCGCCAGCTTGTCAAAATTGCGGATAGGGTTGTGAGGAAGTTGGTGTATATACAACGTACAGAACGTGCCCTCTCCGGTGGTGTGAACGAAAGTCTTCACTCCATCCCCTTTCCCCTCGCCCAGTGCTCGAACCTCTCTCTCGCTGGCCAGAAAGAGTGTCTATATCCCCCATGTAGGTGCTCTGACTTTCATTCAGTAAACGCGACGGCTGTTGTATATATACAAGTATGTTTAGTGGCTCTCGCTGGCTGAGCTTCGGCCTCACGTCAGAACGTTGACGGGGCGCGGTGGTTTCATAACCTTGATAACAACATACCGCTGGAATAATGCCAGCGTGACATAAAGCCAAACTCATTCATTTCTGCCATTAACCCAGACCGCCGTAGTATGTATCCATGAAATATACCACCTGTCCGAACCACAAGTCAAATAAATGAATAAGGATATACGTGAGAAAAATTGATAAGTAACGACATTAATCTACCGTTTGAAAAGTAAATATAACTAATCATATTCTGACAGACAGATTTATGGAACTCCATTATACCAACCAATAAGTAAAGTAAAATTTCTTAATCTTTTGAGCACTTTTATATGTACAATTTGTGTCGAACAAACTTGAACAGGTAAAACTAGGATTTATTGCTTCGTGTAACTGTCTCTAGTACATGCGTTCCGATTTTCTTTTCCAGATGACGAGGGATTTGCTGTCATGGCCTCGAAAGGGAGACATTAGCTTAATACTGGAGAACCAGTTAATTTTTAAAAAGTCCACTGAATTTCATGTTACCTTAAGCTGATAAAGTTGCAAGCTGTGCAGAAGTGGTCAGCTGTAAGTTGTGTTGTAAAATCAATGCGTAAGGGTTAGGCGGACATAATTATACATCGCTCCAATGTCGAGATATTGTACACAGTTGATTAGAGTCAATCGATAATAGTTGATCTATAGTGGATTTTTGTCCTGCTGCTTTGTTGCTGCTTTGTTGGAAAACACAGATAAAACGTTCGACTATCGTCTCGTAGACCTTTCGGGAGGAAGAATTTGTGCATACAAATGTACGAGTTTGCTGAGTTTGATTTGACAACAGGGTCAGGCACAGTGGTCACACACACCATAATCAAACAAACGACAGCCAGATTTGACAAAAGAAGGCAGCTACAGTAGTCACATACAACACAATCAAACAAGTGATAGCTAGATCTCACAACGGGAGTTAGGCACAGTAGTCACATACAACACAATCAAACCAGCGATAGCTGGATCTCACAACGGGAGGTAGGCACAGTAGTCACAAACAACACAACCAAACAAGTGATAGTTAGATCTCACAACGGTTCACGTTTAGACGTGATGAATGATTTGCCAAACATCAAATCGCCTGAAGAGATTTGTGCGTATTAATTTGATATTTGCAATTAGTGCATCTACCAATATCTGCTAGTAGTGTAAAAATAATATACCGCTCATCAGTTGATTGTGTTGTGTCTCCAGACGGTAGAGTACTGACTTTGACTGTATAGCGGACACCTTTTGCGCTATTTCATTTTGTAACAATATGTGCATTAAGGTAATAAATCAGTGGTCGTTTATTTATAGCTATTTCTGCCTTTGATGGGGAGTAGATGATTCCATCTTGTTGGTTTCTGTATTTGCTGACTTAACATGATGCTTGTCCAGCAATATATGATCGATATTTATTACTGGCTTAAGGTTTTTAAAGTTGGCTCGAGTCAACGGTCAACAATCAAATGGGAACGCACGGATTTCTTGACACGATGAGAATGGGACGAGGGAAGGTAATGCCAGGGACATGTCGATACAATTACTCGCTCGAGTATTTGCTGGTTGAATTGATTGGTTGATTAATTGGCCTGTTGATTGTTTGCTTGGTTTCATATTGTTTTACTTCTTGGTTGTTTGATTGGATGTTTGGTGGAAATTGATTGTTCGGTTGACCGCATAGTAACAGACAGACAGCCCTATCCACCGATTCACGTCGGGTTATGTTGTGTTACCAAATCCGAACAAGGCTCCATACCTACGAATAAATCTCCACAAAAGTAAAGTGCATCAAGTTTTGTGCAATTAATATCCTGTAACCAACCACTGAAAAAAGAGTTGGCGCAATCCTGACAGGAAAGTTCATGAATTCCCGATTTTCTTCTGACATGTATGGGCAATACATAGCAAGGCGACAAAACTAGAAAATATATTAGGACCATCATCTCACGGAATGTATTTATTTATTTGTTTGTTTGATGTTTTACCCCATGTTCAAGAATATTCATTTACACGACGGTGGTCAACATTATGGTGAGGAGAAGCGGGTAGAGCCTGGGGGAAACCCACGTACATCGACAGGTTGCTGACAGACCTTCCCATGTACTCAGGGAATTGATCTCGATGGTGATAACTTAATGAGCTTACATCAAAACTTTACATCCGAAACATCCATGATATATTTTCGGTCGTATCTGTATTAAAGCCTGTTAAACTTAGTCCGTGGTCAAGTAAATAAAGGTTTATGTCTAGATCATGCCTCTACTGGATATTCGTGAAGTGCTAATACCGCTAGATAAAGGGAAATAATCTATCTACTTAATTTTCTGATTGTGGGAACGTCACATCGAAGACACCATCACGAAGTCCAGTCCAAATAAAGCATGTACATTTATTTATTTACTTGATTGGTGTTTTATGCCACACTCAAGAATATTTCAATTACATGACGGCGGTCAGTATTATGGTAGGAGGAAACCCACGAAGCCCACGACCATCCGCAGCTTGCTTGCAGACCTTCCCACGTACGACCGGAGAGGAAGCCAGTATGAGCTGGACTTGAACTTACAACGACCGCATTGGTGACAGGCTCCTGGGTCATTGCGCTGTGCTAGCGCGCTAACCAACTGAGCCACGTAGGCCTCAGCATACACATAACTAAAAACCAACTAGAATTTGTCCTATCTCCTCATTTGAGCGATAATTGAAAATAATACATAGTGTGGAAATTGAATGTATATAAAAAGTGTGAATACGACGCTGTAAAGTCATATATACCGTTTACTTATGTCGTGCATCTCGGCAGTATACATTAAAATCGTAAGATGGAGTCCTTTATGAATAAGATGTTCCTCTAATCTTTGCTTCGTGCCCATGGCAACAGGTCCGGATCTTTGGATTTCACCTTTTGTATGTAACTTCCAGGTAATTTTTCTAGGAAGCGCTCGACGTTGAAGGCACACCTTTTTCTTTCTTCTTCCTGTGTAGTCAAAAGGTGAAAAGATATTGTAAAATAGAAGAAAGACTCATTGGCCAGTGTATGTAGTAATACCCTCTACATTTATTTTTTCCTGTCCTCAAATAACCTTGTGCCGCAAGTATTAACAATGTGGTATGGGTTGATGTTCAGTGTAAATAGTCCAAGAGATGCATTTACTATCATCATCTCTAGGTTTCAAACAGTGTAAAATTATAGTCTGGTGCAAAATCAGTATCATACAAAATAGTTTTTCATTTTAGTTTTTGCTCACAGATACAGTGGTAGATGGATTACCAATTAATGTTAACTGTAACTTAAATGGATACAGAAATCGACCCTGAATGGCTGACATTGGGTTGTCTGGGTTAATACCTTGAGCCTTAGTCACGCTTGAATAAATTTGCCATGTATACCTAAAATTCAGCTTAGGCTAGGGATAGTCTGGACTTGCATATCTCTCACATCAACCAATCAAGATCGATCCTGCATCCCTTTAAGGAAATGTAAATTTCATGTATCAAACTCTAAAAAGCCGCCTGGGACAACATACATAGGTTCTGGTCTCAAGGAATCTTTAGAAAGCCGCCTGGGACAACATACATAGGTTCTGGTCTCAAGGAATCTTTAGAAAGCCGCCTGGGACAACATACATAGGTTCTGGTCTCAAGGAAGCTTTTTTTCACCATTATTAATAATTTCCCATATGATAATACAGTGGATGATCAAAAACAAAACAGATATTATCTAGTCAAAGTTAAAACGCATCTTATTTAAAAAAAAAAAAAAAGAGTGGTATAACACATGTTAGCCCAGCTTGTTAGATGACCCAAGATACACCGTCATGGTATGGACGATATAATGTCGAAAGCTACCTTAACAGAGAACCCCAACGCCTTTATTTTCATACTCGCGCAGTGTAATGACCCAGGAGCCTTTCACCAATGCGGTCGCTGTGAGTTCAAGTCCAGCTCATGCTGGCTTCCTCTACGACTGTACATCTGTCAGCAACCTGCAGATGGTTGTGGGTTTCCCCCAGATTCTGCCCGCTTTCCTCTCACCATAATGCTGTCCACCATCGTGAAATAAGTGAAATATTCTGGAGTACGGCGTAAAACACCAATCAAATAAATAAATATTTTCATACTAAATGTTCCCCCGACACAATATTTTTGCTATGTTAGTATGTAAACTGCATTTCAAAAAATATTATTATCCCACTCCAAAAACATCAAAGTTGGACCGTCTATCTATCTTGTCGGCAGAGGAGCCCAATTGGGGGAGACGTCATCATGCCGTGAAGACCTGCTGGCATTATGTATTGAAAACATGTGCAAAGCATCGACAAATCCATGCATTAGGCCTACCCACCATGTGCTTTTCCTGCAGCTATCGTATGACTAAATATATGATTACTCCTACGTGTACACCTCTTAATTAGCACCCTGAAAATCATATAAGTAAACCTGTGATAGTTTCACAATAAATATTTTGAAAGAGTTGTATTAGATCCTGGAAAAGCGTGTACGGCATAGCGACTGGGCGATATGATGACCGATTTTCGCTCACATACCGGCCACCGTATAGATGACGCAAACGCGCTCCCGTCTGGTTCGTCTGACACGGACTGTACATCCATGGGATAATGGTAATACCCGTGGAGAATCTGGGGCGGTGTCGCATAAATTTTTATAGCCAAGTCGAGCGATAGGCCTACCGGCTGTTGCAGTGACGAGAACAGTTTGTCGCTCAACACCAATGGAAGTAACACTCGAGCTCATCTTTTATGTTTTAAAAAAGTATCAAGGGCAAAGATAAATAAGACCTGAATTATATAGAATGGAAACAGCGATTGGAAACTGAAATGCCAGTTTAAATTTTGCCTGAGTTTCTGTTACAGGCTTCAAGGTACGGCATGCTGTGGGTATCACGCGCGCACAGCGACCTGTGGGCGAAGTGTGAACTCAGTTGGAGGGTCGCCCTGTAGCCTCGTGGCCGTTGTAGGGCAAAGGTTAGCGGCTTCCCACATTTTGTGGCACAGCCTGCTGATTCAAACAAGCAAGTTACTATAAACAACTTCTGCATTTCGGGAGTGAAATTTTTTTATTTTTTGCAGCGGGCTGGGTATAAGACCTCGTCCATCAGCCTTTTATTTTAGTAGGCATAGCTGAATTAGCAAGTGTCATACGACTACGATTGAGTCCTCCGTATTCAGAAATGTTTATGATGATCTCTGGTCCATATTTTCTCAGCCTGTTGCATTTTTAGGTCGTGTATGTAACTTTACAGTGTTGTAGTCGTAAAGCCACATTTGGGCACGGAAATTCGTCGAAATTGGCTGTAAAAGTGTGGCGATTGTCTCCTGTGGTCTGTGTTGTACACACAGAAAAGACTCACATGCCTGCAGGAAATGTACTGCCATGACGTCACAAGCCCAACGGTGGCTCGATCGTAGTGGAGCTGATTTTCTGATTTTTTGATTTTCACAAATATAACCGTATTTCTTCCGTTTTAAACGATCGTAATCGATTCAAGGAACATAAACGCATCTATGTGCAATTGAAAGGCCAAGCGCTAGGGTCCACTTTAAACCTTGTTTATACAAACCAACCTGTAGTAGAAAATGAACAGCATCTGTTTATAAGCGAATACATAAACTAACCTAGCTATCTTGACGACCACTTACCAGAATAGGTCTCCAGTCGTCCACAGAGAGATGCCTGAGGCGGGACATTGTGCGTCCTCTGCGCAAACTTGGGGAAGTTACACAGTAGCTGCCAGATACCACCATCTGTTGTGATGCGGGCTCGACGGTAGAGGAGTTTGTGGCGGACGGCGAAAAGCTCACTGAGGATCTTCTCTCCCCGAAGTAATTTAATTGATCTTTCACCAACGCGTTTATGGATGGAATTCTCCTGGTTTTCTCACATTTTGCTCTGTGGAGGATTGATGTCAGAGCAGCCGAACTCGCTAGTCGTTGGGCATCGCTGCCATTTCTGGCAGGATATTTCTTGAGGTTCTCATCAGTTTTACCATCTCCGCGGCCAACAGGAAAAGTCTGCGTTAGCTCGGCTTCGGAAGAAATATCTGAACCCTTGCAACCCTGAGCTGCTCGCACTATTTTGTTGAGCTCGTTAAAGTTAAATGGGGCCTGAACATAAATGCCTTTTGGAGGGATCTGCCACCGGCGAAGTGGTTCTTTCTGGGTGTGTTGGATTTTCTGTAAACCTTCATCAGAGTATTTCAGTTTAAACTGACAAGCCGAACAGGCTGGACGCAGGGAGCTTCGTGTGCAGCGTCTCTGCTTAAGGATCTTCCCAGTACTTTTACCAAAGTTAATGGAACCAGGTTTGAAAGCAAATCTCGAATTACACAGTGATTTGCCGGTTTTGCTGTCCTTTGTGATTACACTTTTGGATTCGTCTGCTGAGGATTTGTCGCTATCACCAACAGTGTCCTCGTTACTGGTCGTTTTTATCACTTGGGTATCGCGAAGAACGGAGTTTAGCAAAGCATACTGTCGCTTCCGCCATTGATTTGTGTTCTTCCAACATTTTTGTCCATCTATTTCTGTGGGCACTGATTTCAGTTGCACTTGTTTTGATTCGCCATTTGACCGAAAGCGGAAACCAGGGGGAAGAGGTAACGTAAGACGGTGGGATCGCGAATGGCTGAAAATTTCCTGTGAGCTGAGGGGTCTACCTGCTTTTAGATAGTTTGTCAGCGACAAACTCAACATCTGCTGCCCACGATTAACTTCAATCACTTGCTTTAGATACTCCCTTTCTAGAAAATCATATTTCTTCAACAGCTTCTTCAGTTCGATTGCGTTTTTTGGACACTCAATGAGTCTTGCTTCAAAATAGACAGACCCCAGTCGATGTTTTGCTTCAATCAAAGTCTTCGACAGTGTAGCATCGTGAAGATTCGACGAGGGTGTAGTAGCCATGTTTCAGTTCTCTTTCCACTTGAGACCACTGGAGAACTGAAACTTGCTGTTTCAGCAGATTGTAGTCTTGGACTGTTGTAACGCCAGCAAAACTAGCCCTAAAGCGGATCGCCTTGGTGACACACAACAAACCTCAACGTCACGCAAGAAAGTCCTCCATACAAAAGGGCGCTGTCACGTCATATTGTTGACAGGATTATGTATGACGTCATAACGTTGACGACAAACCTTGTATACTCAAAGTAACCGCAAACTGCGCCTGGCGTAAATTCCATGACAACATATAACGAAGAGATTGATGGGCTAACGTGGCCATGGTAAAGAAGCCATCCTTGAATTGTCACGCAAACATATATAAGTCAAAAGAAAATTGTATACTACTAAAAATTCGTGGGTTTAATAGTAAAATTAATGTAGTCGAGGCATCACCACGTAAATGTAAAAGGTTTCACAAGTTTCATTTCAGATGACTGTATCATTATCGAGTGACTAACCACTTTCTTTCATAAAATATAAAAATCTAATCTAATCTATATATATGAGCATAGAGATTTCAGTAGGCCTATATCACATTCATTTTTTCCTTATTATTATTATTATCATTATTATTCCTTTGCATATTATTTTATTTCTGTTTAACGGTTTAATTATTTATCGTGACATGACTAAATATAAAATAATAATGACCTCCACTTTGTTTAACATTTATGTTTCAGAGTAATGCTCTGAACTCTAAAAGGAAGCTTTCCTTTGATGATCCACCCAAAGTTAAAATAAGACAGCAGTATGACCCTGAAAACATGAAGAGAGCTTTTGATACTACTCTGGGTGGAATGTCGGTGTACCGTGCATCACGGCAGTATGGCGCACCAGAGTCCACGTTAAGTAACACAAAGCGTAAAATGTGTGTGTTAATCCCACATCTGGAGGAGAGCAGTTATTTACGTCAAGTGAAGAACATCAGGTAGGCCTAGCAGGCCTAGGTCACATGACCAGCATCGGTTAAGAGTTTCAAAGGCTAATGTGCAAAACCTTGTGGCCGAGTTTGCAATTTGTTGCCAAAAGAAGATTACCAGTAAAGCATTAAGTGATAACTGTTTTTTTGTGGTTGTATACGGTGATGGTCCAGCCTCAAAGTTGCCAGATGGTGCCAATGCTAAGGGCTCAACATGTATCACAGGAAGTTTTGGACAAATATTTTCAAGTTGAACACCACCCTCGAGGAGCGTATACCGTGGAAGCCTTCATGGCTACAGTAAATATATTCTAAATCGAGTAGGGACATATGGTGGCGGAAAGCGGGTCTTTAGGCTGGTGTCTTTTATTTGTGCGAAACTTGTTCAATAACAAAGACATTAGACAATCGGCCTGGACCTTCGTTGAGTGCGAAATTAACACTGATCGAGTGTTACACATGAAAAAACCTATCACATCCCACGTAAATGCTCATGCATATTTGAAATGCATCACTGATTCCAAACGATGCTCGGCGAAATGTCTCACAATTTATAAGTCAACTTCGGTTGAACACGGCTGTGTTCTAAATAACTAACAGCAGTCACTTTATTTAATAGGTTCTGGGGTCAATTTCAGATTTTTGCACACGAAACTTACCCAGCCTATCACGACATACCGTGAGTGAGTCGGCATTGGTGTTACGGTTGTTGATCTATCCGCCAGTCCATTACTTCAGCCTCCCATTCCGCAACCATGGTTTTACGGGCAGTTTGCGTTCTTCGTGGGGACTCTAATGTTACCGGCACGGTTGTATTTGAGCAAGAGGTAATGATATATGTCACATGTTTCCATGTTTTCAGCGTAGCAGTTTCTCGTTTATATGCGGAAAACACGTGGTCTCGGGGACGACGGGAGAACTGCCGTCATGTTTTGAGGACATCGCTAGAACTCTTTATTTTGTGGATGTTATCAGCTGTGGCGACAGAGAGTGGGCATCAAAAATGTTTCTTATGAGAAAATGACAAATTGATCGGAGCTTCTAACGCCAGGTTGGAATGCGTATTGACATAAAAATATAATTGTATGGAGATCAAGTTGACCTCCTACGCTTTTAACTGGGTTAATATATTCATGATGTCAATAAATGATTTGTTAATGTATGGATTATCTCCCCTTGGTTACATGGTACAGATATCGCTATAGTTAAGTAGCTGTACTCAAGCAAAGATACATCAGTTTCCCTAGTGTGATTGTTATAAAGTTTATTGCAGTAGTATTTGGAAATCACCTAAGCTTTGCACCATATATTATCTAAGGGTTGTTATATTAGATATATTGGTGGCCAAGGTAGTTAGTGTGCCAGCATGGGGCAATGATCCAGGAGCCTCTCACCAAAGCGATTGCTATGCATTCATGCTGGCTTTCTCTCTGTCAGCTACCTGGGGATGGCTGTGGGTTTCGCCTCGGTTGCCTCCTACCACAATGCTGACTGCCATCATATAAGTGTAAAACACCAATCAAAGAAACGAATATTGTAATCGTTCTGTTTTTTAGGGATACCGTTCTTCCTGAACGGGATCCCTATTGTAATCGTTCTGTTTTTTCTTATTAGGGATCCCGTTCTCCCCGAATGGGATCTCTATTGTAATCGCTCTGTTTTTTCTTATTATTATTTTTTTTTCACCGACTTCGTTAGCAAGGAAACTCCTACACCATTCAACATAGAAGTCTCAAATTTTACTCATATATTCTGGCGGTGAATATCTCGGGACAAATTCTCCATTTTTTTTCTATGTCACGTGGTTCAGCCGCCATATTGAATTTTGTGTAAAACCTTTAAACATCTTCTTCTCAAGAACCACTGAACCGATTGTTTTCAAATTTGACATGCAGCTAGAAGGTCACGAGTTACAAAAAGTTTGCAAAAATGGTTGACTTCCGGTCAAAACTGTTGAAGCTCACCATTGGCCGAAGTTGTGACGTCACAAAAAGCTCTGAAATGTCAATTGTTTTCAAATTATTCTGATATATCTTGAGCTGCTGATTCCGAATCTGCTTTTATTTTTTGCATATCTGTGTAACTTTTTGAGATATAAGCAAAAAAACTAAAAAAGTTACGTAATTTCATTGACCTGTAACTCGAGAACTATGGGAGCTAGAAATGTGCAACCTGCACCAAATTGTGGCCCAAGACATGCTCTTTGGAGCATTTGCTAACAGATTTGAGCTACGATCAATAGTTTTCTCGCTAGAAGCGTTTAAATGACAACACCGTTTTTTGTTTAGAAAAAGATGGGAATCCTATTGTTTTAACATGGAATTAGATGGGGACTGGACTGAGTTTATAGTATTTGACCTGATGCTTTGGCTACACTGTCCGTGATCTCCCGAAACGGTTGTAGGATGACATTCAGCTATAAAGTACTCCATTAGATGGCATAGAATTCTAACTACAACAGCAAACGACGTGGACCTGTAAAAGTTAGCTTTGTTTTGTGCAGGCCTGGTCTTCTTTACTATACGCTAACCAGGCCAGGGTGATTGACAGACGCCAGGTGCCATGGTCCAGGTGTAGACTTTCTGACAACGGCCTAGATATCAGTAGAGCAGTGAGTCTGTTCATGGCAGGTCGTGGATTGAGACATGAAAGTACAAACTTTGTTTTTTCTTCTTTCTTTCTTTTCTCTTACCGCTGACGCCTGTCAGTCATGTCAGAGTTCGATCCAAGCTTAGGCAATTTGTCAGGCGATGAAAATGTTGTCAATTTCAAGGTTTTAAGTAGGCTGCTAGGCGTATTTGGATGTTCTGATGACGAATCTGGTGGTTTTTCCTTTCTCCGATGCACAGTTTTGTCGCCAATTGCCATGAAAGTACGAAAAAGTGCAATTTTTGCCCATGTTTGGAGGTCATGTGATACAAAACTGTTGCAGCTGTGGAGGTGAAAATGACTGAGTGCAAAGGGCTATATGGGTACTGTAGGCGTTCGGAAAATCGTTGAACTGTCATAATAAATGTGGGAGTTGCAGGGCTTGAAAAATTGGCCAAAGGCCGATTTGCTATGTTTGGCACTTTGACGTCCCCGTGTTATATGATGCATTTTAAATGCATTTGCGACTAGAATGAACACACGAACATTGTAAGCATACTACCCGACGTAGTTTGACATCCTGATCATGAATCTGGACTTATTTCTTGATGGCGACGTACAGTTTTGCCGCAAATTGCGATCAAAACGCGAAAAAGCGCAATTTTTCACCATATTTGGAGGTCTGGTGAGAGAAAACTGTTACAGCTGTAAAGCTGAAAATCACCGAGTGCAAAGTGCTACACATGTACTCTATGTGTGCTAAAAATCTTTGATCTGTGTCAACAAACACAGGACATGCACATTTTCAAAGAATGTCCTAAGGCAGATTTAGCACATTCGGCACATTTACATAAACTGCTGGTACAAGGGCCGTGTATTATTGGGTGGGGAAAACGTCATCGATCCGATCCGGGATCCCGGCCTAGGATCTGCTGTTCGCAGATCCATTCTAGTTTTACTCTGTTGTGTACATTACATTCATACTTTTAATACTGTATATATGCTGTCCTGTGGTGCATGCGCATGTGGTAGGCTTATATCACATTGCGCCCATGACATACAACTATGGTACAGTGAGAAAAGAAATTGTATTAGCAGTAGAGCACAATTACCCAGTGTATATGTGAATGTGCATCCATACACCCTTCCTTTCTAACCCAGACATATGCTATGGGTGGATTTGATCACACATAGTATCCTTACAATATTGCTGGACATGTGATTATACACTGCTGATGACAAAAATCATATGCCCTTGCATGTGGAGAAAAGCTGGCTTTCTGTAAATAACTGCAAGTGTTCTAAGCCCAGTTGTTCACGAGGGCTTAAGCATGCTATTAACGTTAGTCCAGACGTAAGTGTCATTTACATGTACTTTGTATGAGACTGGTGTTAACATTTAAGTGTGGTTTAACCATAATACACTTTTGAACAACTGGCCCCATATCGCTCTGATGATCATAATTTTGGTGCTGGTTATCAATTTCTAGACATTGGGCTTTATTCATTATTATTTGTAATGGTGTTGAAGGGGAAAATGCTGGGCACATACAGTTACTGTTGTTGCTTGGGGCATCCATGGCCAAGGGGGTTAGCACGACAGCACGGTGCAATGACCCAGGAGCCTTCCACCAATGAGGTCACAGTCCAGTTCATGCTGGCTTCCTCTGCGGCCGTACATAGGAAGGTCTTTCAGCAAACTGATCGTGATGATCGCAGGTTTTGTTTGGGCTCTGCCCGGTTTCTTCCCACCACATTGCTGGTCTCCGTCATATAAGTAAGACATTCTGGAGTACGACGATGAAATAAATAAATTGTTGTTGGTCTCGTATTAGATATTCCAGCATGTTAGCGTCATTGTGTGTGAAGCCAGAAATATAACCTAATATGACCTAGTGGTTAGCATGCTAGCGCAAAACAGTGATACAGGAGCCTCTCACGAATGCAGTCTCTGAGATCAAGTCCAGCTCATGCTCTTCCAGCAACCTGCGGATGGTCTTGAATTTCCCCCGGCTGGGACCGGTTATCTGCTGGCTGCAGTTGTACAAGTGAAATATTCTTGAGTCTGCTGTAAAACACCAAATCAAGTCAATATATAAATAAATAAATATGGACTCCGCACCCATTGGATGGGATGGGGTGTCTGTCTTGTACATCTGAGATGCCCTGTTGTGATGAAATTATTGGCTGGGATGGGGTGTCTGTCTGTACATCTGAGATGCCCTGTTGTGATGAAATTATTGGCTGGGATGGGGTGTCTGTCTGTACATCTGAGATGCCCTGTTGTGATGAAATTATTGGCTGGGATGGGGTGTCTGTCTGTACATCTGAGATGTGCCCTGTTGTGATGAAATTATTGGCTGGGATGGGGTGTCTGTCTGTACATCTGAGATGCCCTGTTGAGATGAAATTATTGGCTGGGATGGGGTGTCTGTCTGTACATCTGAGATGTGCCCTGTTGTGATGAAATTATTGGCTGGGATTGAGTGTCTGTCTGTACATCTGAGATGCCCTGTTGAGATGAAATTATTGGCTGGGATGGGGTGTCTGTCTGTACATCTGAGATGCCCTGTTGAGATGAAATTATTGGCTGGGATGGGGTGTCTGTCTGTACATCTGAGATGCCCTGTTGAGATGAAATTATTGGCTGGGATGGGGTGTCTGTCTGTACATCTGAGATGCCCTGTTGAGATGAAATTATTGGCTGGGATGGGGTGTCTGTCTGTACATCTGAGATGCCCTGTTGAGATGAAATTATTGGCTGGGATGGGGTGTCTGTCTGTACAACTGAGATGCCCTGTTGAGATGAAATTATTGGCTGGGATGGGGTGTCTGTCTGTACATCTGAGATGCCCTGTTGAGATGAAATTATTCTGAGACATACAGAAATTTAGGGAAAAAATGGCGTCTGTCACCCTAATTTCAAAATCTGTATGTGTATAAATCTGTGATTGTGCATGTGAGTGTTCCTTCTACCACTTTTTTAAAGAGTAGATGATTTTTTTATTTGTTTTTTTTTAATGTTTTTTTAGGGTGCTGACAGTCCAGTGAAGGTATCGGGGGAACTGACTGGGCTGGCCCCAGGTAAACATGGATTCCATGTCCACCAGTTTGGAGACAACACAAATGGTAAGATGCATGTAACAGCCACAGAATAATCTACAAGCTGATTAAAGCCTCCATTGCAGTGCTTCTGTCTATTGTAATGCGCGGGACCGGTAGATCCAGGGTCAATCCTGGATCGAGTCACACCCAAGACCTTAAAAGGAGGAAGTTGTAACTTACTCGCTTGGTGTTCAGCATGAAGGGGATAGTGCAATGACTGGTTGACCCGTATCAGTATAATGGCTCGGGCGAGGAGGCTTACTTGCCTTCGGTAAGTCGTCTCAGTGAAGCAGCACTGGATAAAAGTGTAGTGGAAATCCATCCTGCAACAAGTAGGTACATTACATACATCCTAAGGGTTCCTTCGTCGTCATATGACTTTTTGAGCATGACATTAAACCCCAAGCTCTCACTCACTCTATTGCAATGCTTCTGTCCTTCATTGCATTGTTTCTGTGGTATATGGCAGCAGTATACACAGATGGGCTTCTTTAGCCCCAGACCTTGAAACGAAAGGCACCCGATCGCTTATGGTTATTTGAATGAGATATTCTTTATGCATTGATCAGCCAAACCTTGTTATCTCTACATATCAGTGTGTCATTATTTAATGATGTCTTGGATTGAGATTCCTGTCACATGTTCATACCTATTCACTGTGTACTTCAACTAAGACTACATGTATTTCAGGTCACATTTCTTCCTCACAATAGAAAGACAGGTACATGCGATTCATGTGTGCATAGCTCCCCTTAGTTCACGACATTTGTGATTTACTGCTCCCAAGAGACTCCCATTAGCAAAATGTATGGAGTGATTCACCACTCCCCTTCCATTTCCTTATTTCAAGGTCTGAACCTTGATGCTTAACCCCCGGAAGGCTGGAATACTAACCACATAGGTATTTGTAAGACTAAAACCCACAAGAAAGGGGACCCCTCACTTGTTTAACTGGTTAATGCTTTTGTTTACTGCAACTGTTGAGCCCTTGACTGAGGAGGTAAGAGTTCAAATCCAGTTCAAATCATATTAGTGAAGAATTATTTAGCACGACATAAAACACCAATCAAATAGATGCATATAAATAAAGAAGCAGATGAATCACCCTAACGGGGCCTCCGTGGCTCAGTTGGTTAGCACGCTAGTGCAGCGTAGTAACCCAGAAGCCTCTCACCAATGCGGTCGCTGTGAGTTCAAGACCAGCTCATGCTGGCTTCTTCTCCGGCCGTACGTGGGAAGGTCTGCCAGCAACCTGCAGAAGGTCGTGGGTTTCCCCCAGGCTCTGCCCGGTTTCCACCCCCCGTAATGCTGGCTGCGGTCGTAATCACCCAAACAAGAAATTTAAGTAAACTTGTCCTTGGGGTATTATGGTTTGAGCTACAGGTTAAACAATCTCAGACTTTGTACGAACGTCACGAAAGATTGAAACATTGGGCAATGCAAATTCAGCAGATTTGTAATTCTGATGTTACTAATGTGCAGAGTTCTACTTAAAGTGTGTTTTAGCAACTTGCAATCTGCAAAATATAATTAAAGTAAAACTATGCATATTCCTAACAGAGGTTTATGTGGACAAGTTCTGATTTTTAAGGTTACAGGCTTTTGGTGTACATGTTAATATCGTCAAGCAAGTTGAAGCAAGTTACATTACAATATTTAAAAAGAAACCTAAATAAATCCTGTTTTGCTTGTTTAACATTAAGCAACGATCATATAAATAAATAAATTTAAGGGGAGCTGTACATTGTTTAGGAGTAAGATTAGTCACTTCATTCAGATTTATCAGGCCTCCTGTAATATGAAATGCCATGCCATGCAGCAATAGGCCTAACCTTTAGTGAAAAACAGCCAGCAAAGAGGTTTATTAAATCGGTGAAACGGTGTAGAATCACTCCTGTCTTGTTTCAGGTTGTACAAGCGCTGGTGCTCATTTCAATCCATTTGGAAAGGAGCATGGTGCCCCCGAGGACGACGACAACAGGTGATTTATAGCATCGCCTTTTGGCATTGTCTGTCATAAATAGACCGGGATTCTTACAGGTCGTCACATTTACGAACCGATATCCGATATCAGTTTGTGGTGGGAAACTGAATATTTGGAGTAAAGAACTCCATTTCAACAACAGGAATATAACTATGTACTCAATTTGTGTGACAAAAACGGAATCTTCAAAGAAAGTGGAACACTATTTTCTCTCTTTGCTTGTGACAAAACCATTTTATTTCAAAAAGCACCCATTAACCGTTTCTGTGTCTTCATCACGATGTTGTTGTATTAAAAATGGGAAGTTACACGTGTGCCTCCTTTTGAGGACACCAACAGCTCTAACTTTCGGCAAAAAAAGGTCCTTGATTAGGGTAAAGCAGACACAGAAGTAAACCAAGTATTCGTTAGAGCATCTTCACATGTCATAGATATTGGGGATAAAAGTTCAGCAAGTGAGGTTTTACTCAGAGTTGATGTAGAGCAGGTGTAAATAAATTAAGAGCTACAGACAGGTTTTTTAAATTCATTCTTTTAGTGAAAACCTCCCTTAAGTGTACTGTATGTAGGACGTAAGTTCTTTTTTATTCTGCCCAACCTGTAAATGCGATGTGTATGTTATCGGTTTTTATCCGAAAAAGACACATTTCTGTCAGACAAATAAATAAATGAATATATGTTGACCTATTTCAGACATGTGGGAGATTTGGGGAATGTAGTGGCAAATGATGAGGGGAAAGCCCCAATCGACATCACAGATAAACAACTAAACTTGACGGGACCACACTCCATCATCGGTAGAACTGTAGTGGTAAGACAATGTGTACACATACCACACATTTGCTAATGTTTGTAACGAGAATAATAAAATCATGAAAAAGCAAGAAAAAATTTAAAAAAGTGTTTTCGAGCTTGTGAAAATTCAAGTTGTGGAGTACGAGAGAAGGTCTTCAGCAAACTGCGGATGGTCGTGGGTCTCCCCGGCCTGGTTTCCTCCAACTGTAATGGCCGCCATCGTACAAGTGAAACAATGATCACAGCGTAGAAACCTAGTGGAATCAATAGTTCAAATTGCGGAATATGCTTAATAGTTGAAGAACTTTATATGAAATGGCCAGACTGTGTTTGCCAAAATTCTACAGTTGAAGTTGATCACATTTGAAGCTGGTAGATAGCACGCCAGGTGACCGTGTGCAAAATATAGAAAACTGTCTCCCTGTTTTTATCTAGGTACATGCTGATGTGGATGACCTGGGCAAAGGCGGTCACGAACTGAGCAAGACGACAGGAAATGCTGGCGGCCGGCTGGCTTGTGGCGTGATCGGCATTAGTAAATAACTGTTGATAACCAACAGCATACTGTTGTACTTTACCATTCTCCGAGATGATGCACGGCTAGGACATTGCACACAAGTGTTAATATATCCGTAGTTTTTCTCTGAACACTTCACACGCTGTAAATCCATGCTCATTCAGCAGAGTCTAGTATAGAAACGATTACGGGTAGAAATTTGTGTGTACAGGATGTTGGCGGAAAAGTTTGAAAACTGGATTCGCTGAGGTAACACGAAGCCAAATACAGTGTAGGTGCAGAAGGCCATAAGGGCAACATATTTTCATTATAATTAAATTACTTTAGTGTATACCAGTTTCTGCTTTGGAAAGGGGCGGTGATCAACAAGTGATTATTGATTAAATTTTCTTTGGTTCGTGTGCCTTGATTGATAATCACCATAAGTATGTATATCAAACCCTAGTTTTGTATCACAACAACGGTTTTTTGGATGTTTATATCGTTTCTATGTGTGGTGATTACTGTCTTGTTGCGAATCTTTAACCATTGTTAACCAGGTGAGAAAAAGTGCTATACAAACACAGAAAATAAAAAAAAAAGAACGCTTTCTAAATGTTTGTGTTTTTTTATTTAACTGTCTGGTTTAACTTGAGGTAAATCTCAGATCTCCTGGCGTGGACCGATGCAGAAGAGGAGCCTCCCTAGTAATGTAATATCCGGATACATCCTATCTAGTATTTCCCACATTGCTGATCAGCGAGACGCCATATTAAATAAGACCGCATCGGTAGCCTAATGGTTAGAGCGTCCGCCTCGAAGTCGGGAGACGCGGGATTAAACCCGAGTCTGGCCATACACAAGACGTAAAACCTGGCACTCGTTGCTGCCGAACTTGGCGCTCAGCGCTAAGATGTTAGAGCAAGGAAACAGGACTGGTCGTCCTGGTGTTAGTATACTGTGACTGGGTGGGCGTTCATGTCTGGTGTCTTCGGCATGATATTTCTGTTGCAGCAGCACTTTGGCGACATGAACTCGCCCTGCCACAAGAAGACGGAATATGTACAAACACCTGTAATGATGATGACTCGTCATATGATTGTTCAATCCGCCATTAAACCCAAGGTATTCATTCATATTAAATATGAACACGTATGCAAATCCGCACCTGATGAGACCCAAGCATTGTTGAAAGCCACCGGAAAATCTCAAAAAAGAATATCGACCAAATAAATATAATCAAATATGCAAAAAAAAAACCCAACAGAAACGAGTGTCCTGAATATTGGATAGCCGAGAATAATGTATTTGATCTCCTGATCAGTTCGCGTGGTTTGTCATATTGTTGCATGTCACAGATTCTTGCGCATGATCTTCTCTTTAGGAAATTGCCCCATTCATATACACTGTAACAGTTTGCAAAATAACGTTGAGAGAATACATGACCAAACACTCAGAAGTCGGTGAAAAATTGTGTATGGATGGTAAACTATTCACACAGGCACATAAGACATTACTTTTATTTTTAGTTAGTGTCATTCGGGGAATGCATCAATATATATTCCATCAGTTCTTCATAATATCTGTAGCTCTTTGAAATCTGTGAATAGTATTTGTTCTGTTCGGGAAGCTTTTCCGTCTGCAGTAGTATAAGTTGTGTTACCTTACTTCATGCCTTTGCCATGACGTTTTGGGCGCTAATTGGTAACGTGTATATTACTCATGAATTCCCAGGGACAATAGTCAACTCAACATGTCATTGTTGCGTGGGAAAATCAGCTCTTCGTTTTGAGAGAATTTTGGTTAGTAATTACTGGTTAGAGTTTTGATATAGGAAGTTCTTTTTGGTTTTGCCATTTAAGAATTAATTTCTGGTTAATATTGTAATTTGCTACTATTTATACATTTTGTATGAACATAGACTAAATCGTTAATTGATGTAAGTCGACCAGAGGCGGAATTTCATGGGTTAGTCGTGACCTTTTGACAACTATCACACGGTCATCGCTGTCCTCGTTTTATTTTATGCTGTAGTCTTAGTGTGTCAACGTCATTCCATCAAACGCCTTCGCTCTAAGTTTCTGAAGTTTTACAATGAGTATAATTATCTTATAAGAAACTATGGATAAAGCATCCAGAATCTCTGGCACTCTGCTTCATGGTTGTGTCTAATTCCGCTTAACCCGGGGATACATTGCGTTGAATTAGATCGCCTCTTTGGATATTTGAATACTGGCAATCAAAGCGCCACTGAGATACACATTTCAATAGCGACAACTTACATCCGAGAATGGTAAACGGTTGAATACTGATTTTACTCAGTCGTCTAGAACATACATTGCGTCTTTCCTACATCATTGAAAACTGTTGACTGCTTCTCTTTGTATGATTCCGTCCTATTTTCTTACTTTATATACTTTTGAGTTCTTTGATAGTTAGTGTTAAACGTCGTTTTGGGAAACGTCTTTGCGATTACTGACCCGGATCATCCATCTTGGTTGACAGCTGCTATAGGAATATCTGTTTCGAGGCATAGATTTATATTGTATGCTTGCACAACCAGGATTCTACTGGTGAACTAAGCATTCCCGAGGCCTGATCCTTTTGCATTGTTTTCATGTTAGTGTTTATAAAGTGTGACGACAACACGCCATTTTGACTAGTTCTAGACTAGTGACGTCTAAAATTTTGCAATGTTCATCACCACTTTTTTGTTTCACCTAATTCTGCTTAAGCCATTGTTCATTCGCGGGGGAGGGGGGGATGTAATTTGCTACTGTTAAATCATTTACATGAAAACGAATAAAACCCTGAGGTAAATTGTCAAAGAGGCCCGATTTAATCGGTTATATGTGACCATTTTCCAAATGTTACTGTCGTCGATGCTGTGGTTTTATTCCTTTGTGATGTAGTCTTTTATATAAGGAGAGTATCTAGCTAATGAAGTAAGACATATGTACTTCATGAATTCAATTTATTTCAAGTTTTGTGCATGTCAACAAAGCCAAGTTCACACTCTACGTCTTTTTTTTTTTTTTTTTTGATTGGTGTTTTACGCCGTACTCAAGAATATTTCACTTATACGACGGCGGCCAGCATTATGGTGGGTGGAAACCGGGCACAGCCCGGGGGAAACCCACGACCATCCGCAGGTTGCTGCCAGACCTTCCCACTTACGGCCGGAGTCACATTCTACGTCAATGATCCCGACCATTCCGTTGTATTCAATTCCGTACATAGAATCTAATACACTCTTCTGTGGAATATGAAACAATCAGAACAAACATTTCAGCGCTTGATTCTAATAACCTAATCAACTCCTCTCAAAGACTCCTGCTTCTTTCACTTCTCATGATGAGCTAGTTTTGGCAATCCTCATAAAGTGTGTCCACTCTAAAGATCGATGAACAGCATGGAATTTAACTCCACTTAAACCAGAGAGTTACCTACATTGCGTTGCTATAACAGCAATTTACTAATATGAATTAAGTATGAACTGTAATCAAACACAAACTGTGGGACACGGGTTTATGCCGCTCATGCATATGCTGAGCTGTATGTTACGGATGTCACTTAATGAGGACGTGTCCGTCATTCACATATATTATTCACAAAGTGACATATTTCTTACAGTAAAAAATTTAAAAAATGACGTGTCTTAAATAACAGTGACAAAAACCAGGGAGTATCTCAAGCAGAGTGTCGCATTAACTAATTACATGATCATTAACTGATCTCAGGCGTACTACAGGAATATGATACTTCTGTGACTTTTTGCCCTATACCCGGTAAGAGCATCTCAGTAAATTATCGGGGCATCCTTGGGTTGGATCAGTAACTCATTGACGGCTACGTGATCTGGTTGAGAGACCGCGTACACCACAGCTTTAGCCACATCTATCGGCTCCAAAATTTTGAAGTTTGGTGGAAACGAGCCATACAACTCTTCAGCCTGCAGAAAGAAAGGAGGCGAGAAAGTTCAAACTCAAGGGCATAAACAGACGGATTGTCAGTTAACAGTGACAACTGAAAATGCTGTTCAAAGTACTAAAACATGCGGTTTTACCTCAGGGTCAGTTTTGCTGTAAGTAAATATCTCGGTGTCCACCTCGCCGGGCTGTATGCTTGTCACGCGGACATTGTGCGTGCTGACCTCCCTCCGAAGACCCCGGACCACGCCCTCCACAAAGAATTTACTGCCCGTATACACCGAGCAGCCTGGGTCACTCTACCAATATAGGATGTACATATGGCGGATGAACCAAAGAGCGTATCAGCGTGGATGGATCGCAAATACGCCATTCTCATCTTATCTCCTACGGAAATCAATACATCATTTTGAGAAATTCTAATACCAGTGACTTCTAAAAAAACTGCAACCAACATCACTATAATGTTTTTACCTAATTCTCCTACAGCTATGGTTCTTTTAGGCGTGTAATTTACTACTATTTAAGCATTTAAACGAAAAGTTAGAATGAAAAAACTGCGGTAAATTGGCAAGAGGCCAATCTCCTCTTTCTCGAAAAAGGCGAAGTCAAACACTGCATAAGTGTGGTATTATGTTGCTTAAGCCCAAGTAGTCCAACTTGGGCTTTAAGGAATGTAACCCTTGCTGTCTATCCCCCAGAATGGGTCACACATCGGGAATTTTATGTCCGATTCAAGGATTATGCTTCCCTGAGGAGGATTACATCCATGTTGTGGCTTCATGCCCAATCCCGCATGTTTATCCTTTTAAACTCACCTTTTTGCCACTGTCGGAGGAAATAATAAGAATATGTCCCCTTTTTCGCTTTACCATTGAATCGAGGATGGCGGCAATACCATTCAGAAATCCCTTCAAATATGAAATGCAGATCATTAAAACTGGTTTCTACTTGTATACAGAAAAGAAGATGTATGTCAGCATGCAGCTCGGAGACTGGTTGCCTCTTTTCAACAAAAATGTTCTCTTTTGAGCTTAAAGCCAAAGAGCATACTAGCATGATTTATTTATTTATTTGATTGGTGTTTTACGCCGTACTCAGGAATATTTCACTTATATGACGGCGGTCAGCATTACTGTGGGAGGAAACCGGGCATAGCCCTTGGGAAAACCACGACCATCCGCAGGTTGTTTGCAAACCTTCCCACTTATGGCCGGAGAGGAAGCCAGCGCGCTAACCAACTGAGCCAGAATAATGGTGGTATGAAATATTGCTATGACGTCACTGATACCCTCTGGGTTCCAACACAGCACCATAGAATCCTATCTTTTCAATACATTTCAGTCGGTTAGAAAAACTTCAACCAAAATACTTTGTTTAATGCTCTTTCATCTGATAAACACTTTATTTTAGTGTTTTCTTTGCCTTTAACGCCTTTCAGAAAGAGTTTTAACATAATGTCAGTTACAACTAGAGCAGATCAAGCAAGCTTTACGGGTGTACGCTGACATCGTCCAAAATACTCGGCACTTAGGTGCATCATATGCACAGACTTAAAGTAACCTGAAGAGCTGAATGATGTTCAGCCTTTGATGCTTGTTTTGATGTTGTCATCTGTCGAATCTTTTTCTTTTGTTTTAGCTTATTGTTCTTTTGCTGTTTCAATAATTTTTATCCTTTGTGGTCTAGGACCAACGATATCACACAAGTAATTTGAATATACAATAAAGATGTGTAATACCTTACAGTTAACGTCCACCAGCTTATCCCACTCGTCCAGGTGTAGGTTCTTCATCAGCGAGTAATAAAACACTCCAACATTGTGGACAAAGATGTCCACCGGGCCGAATGTGGTTTCCGCGAACTTCACCAGATCTATTACCTGAATGGGAAGAGATGTTCTGTAATGTTTAATTCACTTTAAAGTACACAGGTGGTTGTTGTTAATTGTTCATGGAATTACCAAGTGACTTTAATGACAAAACGTTATCGTCCAATGAAAACGTTTAATCACTGTAGACCAGAATAGATACACAATTCTAAGCATAGGCTTATATTCCTTAGCATGGACAAAAATCTTCCGTTAAATCCGATCCCTGGGGGATGACGGATTGTATGTTTGTTGATCTTAGGGATTTATTCGTTATAAAATTCATTATTCGATTTAACGGAAGATTATTGAGGGCACAATGCACGCGTTCCTTCTTGTACTTCTTGTAATCATCACAGCCACCGTGCATCGTCAAACGATGAACACATCAAATCTTGAATAGCTGGTCCAAGCGACAAGACTATATACGTACAAATGTCACATCAACGTAATACACACTTCCTCTCTTCTTTTGTTACTTCACACATATACATTCCGTTATATATGGGTAAGAAACAGATTATTGGCGAAAAAAAAACCTTCTCTTGTTGCTAATTTTTTTATTATACATTGGCACAAGGACACCACTGGTGCTGAGGCTGTAAAGGTATCCAAGACAACATGTACCACGCAGAACCGAAAGGTAAAGGACATTGCTGTGCCAGAGGAGTAAAGCAAATGGAAGGAGCGATACATTTAGTTTTCCAGGTGTTATCCGCTATTAAAGATAAATTTTGAAGAATTTAAATAACAGCTCCCAAGTGGAAAACAAATTGGGCCAGCATGCTATCATACAGTGGAGGCGTCAGTTCTTGTGAGATATGTTAGCGTTAGAAATGGAATTTACCTCTTCCCTGACAGTGACATCAGTTTTACGATGGACGGCTTGTCCGCCATCTTTCTCTATGGCCGTTTTCACCTCCTCCATTTTCTCAGTCCTCCTGGCTCCCATGACAACACGTGCGCCCGCTTTGCTCAGTTCCTTACAAATAGCGGCGCCTATACCGACCGAAGCGCCGACAACCACAGCCACCTGGCCCGATAATGCCTTACCTGTATGAATGAATGCTTGCGGTTTTACGCCGTACTTAAGAATAATTCAGTGTACATACAATGTGTCTTCTTGTGGCAGTTCGATTCCATGCCGCCACTGAAGTATCATGCCGAAGGCACCATATATGACACCACATCCAGTCACATTGACGACGGGCCAACCAGTCTTGGTCCTTTGCTCTAACCTCTCAGTGCTAAACGCCTAGCGAGGCAGCAACAAGTACCATGTTTATTGTCTATGGTATGACCTGATCCGTGTTTGATCCCGATTGCTCCCACTTCGAGACGCACGCTCTAGCTATTAGGCCACCGAAACGGTTCCTTACCTGTAGGAAGAGCATATCGATATACTGACCTCTGAGATGTGTACTGGCTCTTTTCACATTCAATATTAAAAAGCGCTTTGATAAAAGCTCAAAAATCTTTTTCAGGTCAATATATATAAATAACTGTAAAATGTTTTTAATTATTCATTACTTTGAAAGCATATGAAAATGTTTTTCAACTGACATATGGAACATTGGGCACACCCGTCAATATCTTCAATTTCTGAGGAAGTCAACTTACCTTATGTGTGTCGTCTGTGTGCTGGACGCCAAATAACGCAAGGCACAGGTAAGTTTTACGGCATTATTGCTGGCACTGCTCTATATACTTGCCTGGAGTGGGTGGTTTACGCGAGCACTGGCTGGCCACCCCTCCGCTAGCTCTTCACCACCACCTCCATCCCCACCCCTCACCCCCACCCAAATGCCGATGCACCCCAAAATCTTCTTGTTATCACCGAAGTTGCCTTCACACCGAACGAACACCAATGCCGACAGTCCATCCTTTAACGGTGCTTTTGTTTTTTCTTTTCCAGATTCTGTCAGCCGATGACTTATTAACTTATTTTCCGTTAGCCCCGAAAGACTCCAACTCTTTAAATAAATCTATGAATCTATTCTAAAGCGAGTAGGGACATATAGTGGCGGTGCGGTGGGTGCAGAAAGCGGGTCTTTATTTGCACGAGATTTGTTCGATAACAAAGAGAATCGGCCTGGACCTTCGTTAAGTACGAAATTAATACTGTTATCGCCGACACTCCAACGGCGCCAAGCCATTGTCATAAAAGGAGTCTTTCGGGGCTAATTTTCCGTATGACTCTTATGTACAGCTCGTCTGTAATAATTCACTACGCGCCGTGTAATCATGAATGCATTAGCCCGGTCTTCACAATTGAGAGTAACCTACTTGTACGCACACCCGTGCGTCTGCCTTGCTTGATGTCGCGGCCTGCAGCAGTAGCGAATCACACCATGGAGTAACCATGCAGCCACTGCACTCCTATAAGTGTTACAACTTCTGTACTACTATTAGACATTTCAGTCGGCCCCGATTTCCGATACCCACTGGTATGTGAATCACTGGAAAATAGGCCTACAAACACAACGTATATCTTACCCTCCATATTAGCCTTGTGCTCAGTCAGTGAGCGAGTCTGTGCAAACAGATCTTACACTTGGATTCAACAGCTCACCGACCTTGACCTGTTTTCCTTATTTGAGGCCCCGCTTGCTCAGATAGTACTAGTTCACTGTGATTATCAGGCCGTGGACAAGTAAGGTCGTTTGTTCGATTCCAGCTCTCGCATTTACGGCTACGGCTTTGTCGAGTGGTTTGTCAATCAGATCGGTGATTTATTCCGTGCATTCTGGTTTAACAAGCAATGAAATAATTATCCATATCATAAACTGCTGGGCTTGCAATACTTTTATGTTAACGTGTTTTGGCGTAAGAAAGTATAAATAAGTAAAGGACACCTAACAGCGTCTCCATTCAGACAGTCACTCACTTCATCACCTTGAGCAGTCCAGCAGTATGTTACTTACGTAATATTAGCCAATCGCTATGCTTCAACGTCATGAATATTAATATAGGGGAGTTGATCATGTGATGTAAACATACACATGTGCTATGATGTAAACAAATGCACGTGGCAAACTATGACCACATCACATCCCCCTTCTTTTGAAGAAAAGCTAGTGGTATTACATTCTTTAACAAAAAATTTTTCTAAAAGACTACCCAAGTATACATTTCAAATGTAACCAATTTCAATTTAAAACAAAATAGAATACACTGCAAACTGTAAGTATTTGTAGAGTCAGCTTGATACTTTAAACTTGAGTTGGAGTCAAATGATGTCGGTGGTTCAGCAGGTTTTAAAGCTAAACACAAATTTATTCATCCATTAAACTTTCATAAGAGTGTTGAAATTAATATCTCATGTCCATACTTCAATCCTTGTCAATCAGATGGCACATTGCAAAATAATAAAATTGTCAAATAAAATTACAGTGCATTGTCAGTTTCTTTTAAAACAATGTCAAGATCACACAATTTGCAACAATTTAATATAGCAAATAAAATTAATCATAGCACTTTGAATCATCCAAATCCATGAATCTGAGTGATGGAAAAACTGAACCTATCTGCAAATGCATCACTCATTTCAATGCCGAGGAATGATGGAATCCAATGAACTGAATAGTATGCACACATTAATCACATGATTCACGAAATCACTGTTGGAGCTGGAATTTGCATCCTGACTGAGATCTGCAACCGAGAGCAACACAAACTATGCTCACAATAACACACACACACTTCCACTTTATCCAGTTATGAAATCAGATAAAATCTTGGGCTTAATACGTCGACTAAAACGTGAGAGCTATGAAGTTGGTGGTTTCAGGTCAGTCTCCGGATGAGTTGGGTTTTCCAGTGATGTAAGTGTCGAGCCTGTTGATTTGTTGTTCGGGCTGTTGGCTAGCGGTGCTGGTTTGGACGGAATGATTTGACGACGGTTCCACTGATAATTTCCACCGTCAGATGTGGAGACAATATATGATCGTGGTGTCTCGGCTACTTTTCTCACTATCGCTGGTTTCCATTTCCAACTGAGTTGTTGCACGTACACATCCTCTTCTTCCCTTAACGGTTTTTGAGATTGGGTGTTACGGTTGTAGTATTTCTCACTGTTCATCCGTTTCTGTGAAAGTCGCCTTTGTAGATCTTTTGCGTTTTGTACATGTGGACGAAGCTGTTTTTGTTGGACTGGGAGGTTGCCTCGAAGACGACGACTCATTAGGAGTTGAGCTGGTGTAGCGGTTCCATCAGTGGGTGTATTTCTGAAGACTAACAGTCCCATGTACAGGTCAGTACCGTTTTGCTATACCCACATACTTTCCAGCAAGTCCATGGTGTGCTTGAAACTCCATTCTGCAGCGAATCTTTTGAATTCTGCAGATGTGTATTGGCTTCCATTGTCAGATATCAGTTCTTCACATATGCTGTGCCAGGCAAAGATTTGATTTCATGTGATTGATGACACTGCTGGCGGTGATATTAGGTAACAGGATCACAGGTAACAGGTAACAATCTCAAAATAGTGACTGTAATAATCAGCCACAATGAGATAGTTACGGATGTCTCACTCAAACAGGTCTGTGGCTAACAATTTCCATGGCCCGTTTGGTATCGGTGGTGACATCATCGGCTCCTTCGGTAGAGAGGATCTGTGTTCAAGACATCTGCTACATCTGTTCACATAGTCTTCAATTTGTGAACACATGTGCGGCCAGTAGAGGAATTCTGTAGCATGTCGTTTGCAAAGTTCCATGCCGAAATGTCCTGCATGCATCCATTGCAGCATGTCGACATGCAGTGATGCTGGAATCACAATTTTGTCACTTTTGAACACTATGCCGTTCAAAACAGTCAGTTTATCTCGCACATGCCAGAATTCTTTCAGATCAGCGTCCACTTGTTGTTTGTTATGTAGCCAGCCTCTGTGAATGAAAGATTTAAGTTTGATGAGAGTTTGATCCTTCTGTGTTTGCGATTTGATTTTTTCCAGTTTTTGATCAGTTACTGGGATCCGTTCAAATACTGCATGAACGTGCTCTTCCAGGGTTGGATCTTCATGTGCGTCATGTCCAGATTTGTAATTTCTCGAGAGTGTGTCCACAATCGGAATTTCCTTTCCGGGGCGAAAAACTACATTCAAATCGTTGAGCTATAAGCGCAGTGGTTTGCGCATGATTATCTCGAGCGGCTTGTGATCGCTGTGTATTGTCACTTATTTTCCATAGATATAAAAATGAAACACACCCAAACTCAACTGCCAACATTTCTTTTTCTATCTGTGCATAGCTTTGCTGTGTCGGCGTAAGTGCTCGTGAGGCGTAGGCAACTGGTTTGCCTGCTTGAAGAATGACTGCACCAAGGCCTGATTTTGACGCGTCCACTTGGAGGGTGACGTCCTTGGTGACGTCATAGTATGCTAACACCGGTGCTGGTGTTCGCGTGATGATGGATTTCACATGTTCAAATGCTTTGTCACAATTAGCGTCCCATAGCCACTCAACATCTTCTTTTAAAAGTTCTCTTATTGGAACTGTGGCTGTGGCAAGTCCTGGGGCAAACTTGGTGAGGTAATTCATCATACCCATTACCGTTTCCAGTTCCTTTTTCGAGGTAGGGGCTGGCATCTGTTCAATCGCTTTAATCTTGTCTGGGTCAGGTTTCAGGCCTTCCGACGTGAGAGTTTCCCCTTTGTCTCTGTGACCCCAATTTCCAGTTTTGCAGAATTCAGGTGCAGATTTTTGTCACGGCATCTCTGAAGCAGTTCTCTAAGTCACTCGTCGTGCAGTTCTCGGGTTGGTGCGTAGAGCAGAATGTCATCAGCCAAAGGGAGAGTTAAATGTTGTGAGTTTACTGCTTTCATCATCTAGCTGTACCCGGACTGCGTCGAGCCGACCGAAGTATTTCGCACCTGCCACTGTATGTGTTATGTCCTCCATTGCAGGAAGTTGATAGTGCTCTCGCATTATGTTTTCCTTCAAATCCTTCGGGTCGATACATATCCGCAGTGTGTTGCCTTTTTTCGCGACGGCCACCATTGAGCTAACCCATTCTGTGAGGCTCGTCAATGGCTCTGATAACGCACATTGACTCCATACGTTTTAGTTCATTTTTGACACGATCCCTTAATGCTACGGGGACACGCCACGGTGCGTGCACAACTGGTAGTGCGTTGTCTTTGAGTCTAATTTTGGCTTTTCCTGGAAGATAACCAAGCTCTGTGAAGATATCCTTGTTCTCCTTGACCACTGTTTTTTTTTTAGTCAAAAACTGCTTTGTGATTGCTTGATCATTTGTCATAACCACCTTCACCAAGTGTAGCAGCTTACAGGCGTTGAAACCTAGGAGGGGTTTCGCTGGGTTATCCACAACTACAAACTCAAAGTTCTGAACAATGTTTTTGTAATTGCATGGTACCTTGCATTTACCTGTGACTTTGAGTTGATTACCATCATATCCTGACAACTTGGGAGAAAGCGTGTTTGTAGAGGTACTTCGCTTGACAGTAGTCTTTCGTATGTTTCTGCGGGAATCCAGTTTACCTGTGCTCCAGTATCCAGTTAACACTTGAGAGTTTTGCCTGTGTTTCCTATTTCAATGTTTGCATAAGCTTCATTTTCGTTGTTTTCAGTGTTAACTGTACCTAAAAATAGCACATTGTCCTCAGTGTCAGTATCTGTGTTATGATTATCTTCACAAACAGCATAAGCTGATTTAGACCTAAACATTGTCCTGAAGTGATTTTTGATGCCACATTTCATACAATTTTTTTCACATTGCTGGGCAAGTTTCTGACTTCTTGTGTTCATATCCACACCGACTACACTGAGAATTATCCTGCTTGTCATGTGTGTTCCGTTTCTGAAACTTCTTAAATTTCTGTTGACCAGTTTTGAATTTATTCTTTCCAAATTTATTGTCAAATTTTAGTTCGTAGACTTCATCGGGAGTTTTGTTCAACACTTTCAACTGTTCACGTGATATTTCATGAGCCCTGGCAATTTTTGTTACTTTTTCTAGAGTCCGATCATTTTCTAAGAGGAGTTTTTCCTGAACTTCAGATGAATTTGAGCCCATGAGAATCCTGTCTTTAATTATGTCGTCTAGATCATGAAAACTAGTCACGGCCAATGAGTTTTAACTGAGTGACCCATTCGTCAATCGATTCTGACTGACCTTGACCCCGTTGATATAATAACTTACTTTGTAACGACATGTTTTTCTTTGGGTTGCAGTACTCGAAAAGTTCCAACAGTTTCTCTGGCTTTTTAGAATCTTCCTCGGAAAGTTCACCACTAGAACGCCATGCTCTGCAAATGTCTCTGCCTTTTTGTCCCATATTTATCAAGAACTGTGCGGCTTTTTGCTCTGCTTTCCACTTGTCTGCATCCGGTCCGGTGAACACGAGATGCATCAGTTCCTTCCATCGCGACCAGTTTTCTGTAACATTACCGCTGTCGAAATCCATGGGAGACATCTGTTTCACGTTTGCTGCCATTTCGAGGGTTCTTCTGAACTTTTGACACCATGTAATACTTTTATGTTAACGTCTTTTGACATAAAAAGTATAAATAAATAAAGGAGTCGAAACAACGTCTCCATTCTGACAGTCATTCTACTCCACTCGCTTCATCACCTTGAGCAGTCCAGCAGTATGTTACTTACGTAATATTAGGCAATCGCTATGCTGCAACGCCATGAATATTAATATAGGTGAGCTGATCATGTGATGCAAACATACACATGTGCTATGATGTAAACAAATGCACGTGGCAAACTATGACAATATCACAGGGCTTTCGCCTAAATACAGACCAGGAACTACATGTATGAACAATTCTATCAAGTGAAGATAAATAAATTATGATATGCTAAAAGAATGGCATTGTCAAACAGTAACATTAAGTAGCTGTACCAGCTGTCCTTTCAAAATGTACAGTAGTCTATTTCTTTTAGAAAGTGGCCTATATTCAGTTGTCTGTAACTCGCTACCAAAATTGTCTTTAGTCAGTGTCACGTAACAACGCAACCTCTAGACATTGATACGTTGGACGTTCACATTACTACAAAACAACCTGAACACTTTTTTCTGAGTCCACTTGCTCTGTTTCGACGGCAAAAACCAATTACATCGGGTGACATCATAATTATTTTCAAAAAACATTGGCATGATGGATATTGGGTGGAATTCAACGTTTTGAAGGACGGCAACACTAGTTACCTGAACTGCTGTTGACTCTACTGTAAACCCTGTTACTGGTACTGCCTTGTTTGAAATTGTTTACACGTTTTAGTACTATATAACCTTAATAAGAGAATTTTATTTTATTTCATTTCTAGAAATATATGATCTCACGGCAGTGTGGAATTAGAGATGGATATAAGGAAATTAAAGCGATCTAATCATTCGAAGTGACAGTTGAGTAGGCTTTGCTATTGCATGGAGCTTGTTTTAACCGCTTGCTGCTGCAGCCATTGCAGGCAGCGAAATTTGGCGCGAACGAAACCGTCGGTCGCGCAACGGTTACGTGCGGTTCAATTTGGCTAACCGGAAAATCGGTTAGGCCAACTGTCCAACGAGAACGTCCTTAAAGTCAGTGTGCATTAGGTAACTACAGATAAACTGGACTGAACAGCTTTCATAATCACAACGCGGCCAGTATGCGGTCAGCCACAGCCAGCTGCCTGTGCTGGTCACATGGAAATGTAATCATTCATATATGCTTTACAGGCTTTGAGATAATACTCAAATTATTTATTTTGACTTATCTTTTCACATATAAGCCTGTATAACGGAATTTCACGTAAAAATGTGCCACAGGAGTCAAGTACCAACCAGGCAACACACAACGTTGAAACACCGTGTGAGTGTAAAATTTCTCTTTCTTTTGTTCACCAACCTTACGGTATGAGCTGCTAGATATAGAAAAGAAAAACAAACATAACATTGAGCTGAATACTTTTATTAATGATCCAGAATGATGCCTGAAACATAAACCACGTAAACAATTAGCGTAACCGATCGGGTTGATAAACATACGTGGCGTAACCGAATGATCGGTTAGGCGAGGCGGAAAAGACGTAACCGATTTCTGGGTTTCGCCGGCAGGCCAAATTTCGCTGCCTGCATTGTAAAACAAATCACTCTGAGGGTCCTGTTTGACCGGGAAGAGTTCTCTCTGAGTGAGTTAGGATTGTGTCTGACTGGCTTAGGTTGCTGTCTGGCTGGCTTGGGATTTTGTCTCAGTGGGTTAGGGTTCTGTCAAGACTGGCTTAGGGCTTAGGAGTGAGTATTCTTTTTGGCTATCTTAATAAAGACATAAAATACATTCTGGTAAAGATGTTTTCTTCTCTTTATTATTAGTAATTAGGTTTCATTTAGTAACGCGTGTTCCCAGTGAACACCGACATGCCATCACCCTGCTTTATCCTACCAGTCAAAGCCACGGTATGAGCCTGTAAGAGTGACTTCCCTTTGCGTGAAGATCTTCTATTGCAGGCTTTGCTCTCCAGCGCTCGTACTAACGGTTTACTTTCGCTTTCATCATTAATCTGATCACACCATGACCGTGTCGCAACAGTAAACCTAGCACTTTTCTTTGTGAAGACTTTCACTCAACACTGTTTGGAATTATGACAATTAGGCCTACTAAACCATGAAAAACTTGCACGTAAATTTGTGATGCCCTGGATTATCATACAATGCATGGTTTTTCTGAGCTCAGTATTTAATAATCTTCCTTGGGCAATCAAAGATCTCCTGCTGTCTAAAAAAAACTGTCATACTTTGAGTGAAAAAGGATGAAACGGCCGCGACTCAAACTTAACTCGTTCAGCATGAAGGGGATAGTACAACGACTGGCTGACCCGTATCAGTATAATGGTTCGGGCGGGGCCGCTTACTTGCCTTCGGCAAGTCGTCTCAGTGAAGCAGCACTGAGAAGAAAGAAAAAACAGGCCAGAAAACAGCAAAGTCCAAAACAGGCCAAAAACGGCACAATCTTGTGCAAATGGATGAGCTCCAGTTTTACTTCTCTTATGCACAGTCACCTTATATATGCACCATATCTCCGTTCAAGCATCTCGAAACAAACAAAAACAAAACAGTCCGAAAATCGGAGTCGTGAAGGACTGATAAACGAGAAGTGAACCTCTGGTAGTTCCCTCATGTACCGGTGACCAATATTTTAGCAAACTGATCAAAAACTACCTCACGCACATCTGTTATGTTTCAACAAAGTTCGTCGAGCGCTCGTGCAATGTTCAACATGTCGAGTATTTCAGGTTGGGGTATTATATCTGTTTATTTACACACACATATGAACTATAGATTTGTTTGTCACAGCACTGAGTGTTTAACGAACGCAGAACCCGTTGTTATTAAAAACACCCATATCATTCATATTTACTCTTAAATGTGCTATATTCATCAGACTAGATAATGTCAGTATATTAATTACATTTTCCTGTACAGACATCTTCATTTCAACCAGCATGCCTGTTGACGATAGAATGTATTGTTACTGGAGCAAATTATTCTGTAAAATATAAGCACACTTTTATTAACTCAACACGGATTTAACGGGATATGTTGAATGTGACAGTATTACGTTATAACAATAGATTTGAACATCACTCAGACAACAGACTTTCTGCTAAAATTAACTTTACATTTTTTACGAAAACGTCAACAAGTGTCTGTATTACTTTTTTGCAATACCCGTTCCCTACTTGTTTCAGTTTATGGCCAGAATTTTGTTGAAAATGGACGATGTGACCAAAACCTCGAACTTGCACGGTCTGAAATTGCTTCGGTGAAGACGTGAGCGAATTAGTTTCAATTCAGAGCAACCAGGAGTTTGGAAAACCATGGCTGGAAAAAACTGACCTAATTTCCTGAAATGAACAAAGCAGCTATACGTCGAAGAAATTGGATTTAACCTACATATATACTAGCAGTGGTCATAAATTATCATCCAATTTTTCGAATAATAACCAGCTTTAGCGTTCCTCTATTGCAGATCGAAGATTTTTAATTCATTGGTGTTCTACGCTGTACATTTCCCGTATACGACGGCGGCCAGCATTATGGTGGGAGGAAAACAGCCCAGAGCCCGGGGGGAAACCCACGAACATCCGCAGGTTGCTGGAAGATCTTCCCACGTTAGGCCGGAGAGGAAGCCAGCATGACCTGGACTCAAACTCGCAGCGACCACATTCTGTAAGACGCGTTGGAAGTTCATGGTCACGTGGCCACCCATTCGAGCCTAAAACAAAATGGCCGCCTTATCTTAAGCATTCGTGAAAAGGTTACTTTTTGCCACTTCGCTAGCGACCAGTAAGGCCTAGTTGTACAAAACACCACCACGAAAGCTCTACAGAAATACTCAAACTGAAAATCATACAAATCCAACCGATACAAGATCGCTGACAGCGAATCAAAAACCGGCATTTTCCTATGCAATCACGTTTGGAGGACCGTTTCCTAACAGCTATGAACATGCCAGTGTTCTTTTTTGGCAGTTCGTTTATTCACAAACATTACACAACTGCCACATTTATACTCGTGACACCAGAAACATTCATCTGGAATGAATTATTATATTGTCATTAGTCACACACGATCATGTTTCAGTAAATACTTCAGGTTTTTAACTTAAGTTAAAAATGTCCCTAGAACAACGCAGAACAGCATTTTCCATCTCAAAATTACACCCAAGTCTTTCGGATACGTGTACACTATCTTTCAACACGTGGTGCAGACAGTACCTACCTTGTTCTGAGTAACCAAAAGCAAAGATATTTACCACTTCCGATATAAAATAAAGACTTCACTTTATTACCCCGCTTCCACCCCATTGTAACAATCAATAAATTCGAATGATAATGATTTATGGGTTGGCTATACACAAATAATCCGGATGCGGCGTTCAAGTCTTAGGATCAGGTAGCTGCCACAGCTGGCACGGACTTCTGTCTCAACAGTGCATGATAATAATAAAAAAAGGAAAAGAAACCTGCTAGCACAGTTGTATGTACATCACAGATACTGCTGCTGCTCGTAAACTTAGCATCTAGTGACGGCAAATAAAACTACACACAGAAGATTAAAAGACAGCCGAACTCAGCTGGACACCTCTCCCGGCTCCAACTCGCCCTCTTCCATCGGGGACTGAGTCTTTGCAGGGCATGGCTTCTCGGCCGTGCTCTCGTTTAAAACAATGTCATTGGGTTGCTTTTGTACAACCGGCTCCTCTTTTGCATGCGTCGAGGAACCGTTTGCTGGAGTAACCTGGGACTGGTCTACTTCACGCTGCTGTTCAGTTTCTACAGGCGGAGCCGTGTGCTGGGACACTGCAGCCGGAACACTGTCTATAGACTCCGACGGAACAACCGAAGGTTCACTGGGTATTGTCGCTAAAATTTCACTCACCGGCATTGCGGCTTCGTTTAACTGTCCTGTAGACGGATCAGTATTTGACTGGGCCTCTGGTAGTTCTTTTAGTACTTCAGGCAATGCCTCCACAGTACCAGCACCCACTTCTGGTTCTTTCACCACATCAACTTGTGACTTGTCTATAGATTCACTGGTCTGAGACTGGGCCATGAGATCAGATTCTACACCAGCTGACTGGAGCACTGAGCCTTTTGTCTTTTCTTCATCATGTTCGCCGGAGTTGGCGGATATATTCATGTCAACAGTTTCCATGTTAACACTATCGTCCATGTGCTCGGCAGGTTCACTGAAGTTCTCTTTGGCTTCCCCTGTCTGAGAAGGGTCAAGATTACTCCACCTACTGCGTCTACTTCTGTCCCTATCCCTGTCTCTTCCTCGGTCCCTGTCTCTCTCTCTGTCCCTATCCCTGTCCCTGTCACCCCCTTTATCCTGTTCATCCCGATCACCATGTCGACCCCTAGAGTCCCTCCGCCGACCAGGAGATGCCATTTCGTTATCTTCAAAAGGCATCCTGTGGTTGCGACTTTCTCGTCTATTCACTCTCCAGTCTGGGTTTCCATCATCGTCTCTTCGGAACTCATTTCTTTCAAACCTATCTCTGAATGGGCCCCCTCTGTCTCCTGGGTCCCTTTCTCGGTCAAGTCCTGGAGGTCCGTCCAGAGGCCCCCATCGGTCCGGTACAAGAGGCCTATCATCAGGACCATTCCCACGTGGATGATGAAATCGTGGACGATCACCGAATCTATCAAAGTCAGGTCTTTCAAACGGTCTATTGGGGCTATCGCCAAACAGCGGTCGTATTCGATCATCCATAGGGTGGCCAAAGCTTTGGGGTCTTGGACCCCCTGGACCACCAGGTGGGTTTGAGCCAAATCGCTGTTGAGGTGGTCCCAGCATCCGGCTGCCAGGGAACCCTGGTCTAATACCCAGCAATGATTGACCAGGATTACGTGGTCCGCCGAACCGATTGCCCATCAAAGGCTGAGGTCCACCCATATCACCAGGCCCCTGAGGTCTCATCTGGTTGCCCATTGCACCCGGTCCAAATGGCCTGTTCATCCCGGCTATACCCTGGGGTCCCACCATGAATGGTCTAACAGACGGGCCATTCATGTCTGGTCTTTCTGGCTGCATCATTCGTGGACCTAACAGAGGTCTAGGTGAGTTGGCATTCATAGGGCTGTTGTGCTGACTAAACACAGGTGGGGCAGGTCCCCGTGGTGGCGGCAGTCTATTCCCAGCTTGAGAGCTAGGGAGAAGATTCTGCTCATGAGGCAGTGGCATACGAATGTCAGAAGGGGGCTGCCCAAAGCCAGGGGTCTTGGGGAACTGATCCCTATCGTCTCCCTCACGATTTGGGAATTTGCTTGGCCAGTCATTCGAGATGACTTTGGTGACAGTTGCCTGACCCTCATCCTGTTCTGGGGTTGAATCTCCGTCACCCAGTGGTGCACTGCTGCCGCCAAAAGCAGGGGGAGGTAGTCGAAAGTTTGGAGGAGGAACGTGCGGTGGTGGCACGTTGGGGTTAAATCCTGGGGGATTGAAGCCAGGCTGGAACATCCCTGGCCTGGGACCGCTGAACCCTGGCCTGACCATCCCAGGGACTGCCTGTGTGACAGCAGTTGGTCCCCCACTACTTGACATAATATTCTGTATAGCAGCATTGAGCTGGGAACCTGCCGACGTGGTTGACGTCTGGTTAGGAATGGACATTAACGGAATTGGCCCAGCAGCATTCACCTAGGAAAACAAAGAAAAACTTGCTCAGATTTAATCATACCAGTGATGTCTATTGACTTACGCATACACATTCTATTTATAAAACTGTCTCTTGTTTTTCCTATCGGTAAGTTCAGACCATCATAAAAAGAGTTATCAGTATCTCATTTATGCACAGCAGAGGTCATTTTTATGGAAACCTCATACTCCAAATTTCCCTCTTGAAGTTATATTGTCGGAGAGAAAATAAGTACACCACTCTTTACAAAAGTGATGATACTAATTTAATGTTAAGATCAGCTTCCAGAGGTCCACGTGTTGTTGTTTAAGATTGTTTCATTCTCTCAATGTGGTAAGAAAAAAGTTTAGCCTGAACACAAAACAATTATACATTCACAACATCAAACAAGATTCAAGACAGTAGTCATTTATTTTCTTGGAAGTGTCAATAGCTTGACCCCAGATAAGTAATGATGTGCAATGAACACAGATTTATAGGGGTCCAACTTCTGATGTCAAAACTGTCCATTTGAGAAGTTTCCTTCAGGTAAATGGTGTTAGTGTATTTTTTTCTTTCTACGCTTCCATCCAGTATTTGTTAATCAATTGAGCTATAAATTTCTTCATGAACACCTGTGACATACACAAGTGTGTAGGAATCCATTATGGTGCCTGCTTTAGACATTTGGTAAAACTATCTGAATAGCAATCTCCTCCATAATATACGTTCTTTTCAGGTAAATAGCTAAATGAAGCTTTCAGCATGACCTCATGGGATGTAATGAATTATTGCACAGTGTACCTGAGGCAGCCTGGGTTGAGTGAGGGACATGATAGGATGCATGCCCACTTGAGCTCCAGGCATGTTAGCCAAGGTCTGTCCTGGCATCGGGATCAGCATGGGGTTCAAAAGTCCTACAGGCTGACCTGGCTGCAATACACGGATAGAGTTGGCTGGGGGCAGGCCTGAAACAACAGGAAAATGCAGACCTGACAGTGAACATAATTACACACTGGCCACGGCAAACTAAGATTGATAGGAAACCATCCATATTTCAATATTAAAGTCAAATTTAATATTCTCCAGGGAAGGGCTAACATTAGGCCATTAGTACAAGTAGATGAATGGGAAGCTTATGGGAAGCTTGTAAAACTTGAAGAAAGAACACCTAGCAGGCAAGCTGATTGGCTGGCCGGTGATGATGGTCAGGGTTACTGCAGTCATTTTACACCCTTAACAGACAAACCCAACTAGAATATCAATGTTGAATATTAAACACACAAAATACTTTTGTTTCCTTTAAGCGCAGACTGTCTATTATTTCACCTTTGTAAGCACACTACAACTTTATCCTACTCAACATCTGTCTTCACATGTACTTTAGGCATCATTAACCTTCGTATGGGAAGAAAGATCTTAATCCTTAGGAACAAGTATATTAACCTAAAATCAATACTTCAATGGCTTACCTGGCATTTGTGGAAACGGAGGTTGCCCAGGTGGAAGGGAAGGTGGTCCTCCGGGGGGAAGACCAATGGGCACAGGGACATTGTTAACACTGGCTGCATCTGGCTTCTCTTCTGTTGGTGCTTCTGTCTGATGCATGGCTGCTGCTAATTCTGCAAAACAAAACAAATCATGCATGCATATGAAATCCAAATTTTACTAGTAGAAAAATCGCTTTGATAGTGTGCCTGGTATTGTTCCATTTATCTAGCTATATGACTGATCTTTTCAAAGCTCAAGAATTGTCCACTTCAACCAAAGTGGTCAGCTTTATTGATGGAGGAGCCTGGACTACCCAGATTGATGCCACTGCTATGTACCTAACAAACAGTAAATAATTAAACCACAAGGCGATACACACTACAAATATGAGTATGAACTCAAGGTTTCCAGCACACCATTGACTTCAGAAGTATTCTCTGGTTACACGTCAAAAATGTTATAATTGTAAACGCAAGAATTTCCTTCCACTAAACTCCAGTCCTGGGATCATGACGCTATGTTGGACTTAAGCCAAAATGACAAATTATTCTTAAATTGTTATTTCTGATGTAGCAAGGTCAAAACACTGCTTGACAACATAAATTCTGGGTAAGTTAGTGTAAAACAAATTTCAGCTAAAATAACTGAAAAGAACATAACAAATTTAATGTTTAAAATTTTGACTTAGGTCTAAGGTCACTACGTGATCCCAAGGCCTGAAGCACTGAAGAGGGCCAAGTTCACATGTAACATACTGCAATCAACTGCTGTCTGGTTGTGAGGCTGAAATTTTCTATCTTACCTTTCAAATGATCTGGTATGGTATCTTCATCTATCATTCCCCCATCCACAAGGAGAGACGGGTCTGTTGGCAGTTTGTCCCAAGGTACATACGTCACCCCCAAATCCACATTCCACATGTCTTTAAAACCTAGGTCTTTCATACTTTTTCCTGGCGCCCATGCTATCTGTTAAGATCAACAAACACGTGCAGTCCTGCTGGTCAGAAAATCTTCATACATCAATCTTAATGATTTAAGAAATTACAAGAGTTCAAAGTCCATTTACTGCTACAATGAAAGTCTTGGAGTCACTTTCTGTTTTATCTAGTGAAATGCTCATGCCGTCATCAATGACTTGCACCAATTGTCGCATTAACAGTAACAATACACAACAGTGATGGTCTCTGCTCTACCTTGATAGCACTGCCATTAATTTTTAATCCTTTCATTTTCTCCACAGCTTTTGCAGCATCTTTCCTTCTGTTCATACAGACAAAAGCACAGCCTCGTGGGGGAATCATCTGAAAACCCATAAAGTAACAAGATCTCTTCATGGGTACAAATCTACATACAATTTCTCACATCCCTAAAGCTTTTACATGGTGTTACATCTTCCAACATGCATTGTTCAATCAAAATGTGTGAACTACCATTCCACTTTAATCCAACTAGTGAGACAAGAATCATGATATATTTCTTTCTAGCCAACTGAAAAATATTCTCCAGAATAGATTAAAAATCGTTTTCAGCATGTTTTCAATGCTTCAGGATCATTTCCAACTAACAGAGTATAATGTTACTTACATTTATTGAATCCACGGCACCATAATTTTCCAACTCTCGCACTAGTTCTTCCTCTGAGGTAAGTTTAGCCAAGTGACCCACCCATATAGTTGTTGAACAAACTACAATGAAGAAAAGAAAAACTTTTACAAAAATAAAAGTGTTAAGAGCATGTTCACTGTATTGACGTCCAAACCGAAAAGTATGTGTAGCAGATGTTTCAGCTATATGAAAAAAGCAAATCACTGGAAAGAAAGCGGAGCAGAAAACATCACAGACGAAGGCACCACAAACAAACTGGAGCTCTCTTAAACACACATGAACAACATAATGTAATTAAGAGATCTGCTCACCCCAAGTATCATTCCCATCCAGCATTTACAAAAAAATACCTCTTGGTACATACCACTAACATGTTTTTCCTTTATTGGAGGTAAGCGTTTCTTCCACCTCTCTCTTTCCTTTTCTCTTGCTTTCTCTCTGTCACCAGATCTGAAAATTACAAAGAAAAACTGTCAGGCATCAGAAAACTGGGGAGGCAGCAAGCATGAGCTTGACTTGAACTCACAGCAACCTGAAATGTGAGAGGCTCCTGGGTCATTGTGCCTTGCTAGCGCCCTAACCACTCTGTCGTGGAAACACCTATAGGATGTTAAGAGAGGACAGCCACTAAACTGTCATTTTCATACTACAAAACATGACATGTTTGAAGATCAAAACAAACATTTCTGGATCAAAATGAATATTTCTGGTTTAAAACAAGTATTTGTTTTACCTGAAGCGGGGAGATGGACTTTTCGACGGCCATTCAAGCCACACAAGAAGTTTATTTGTTACCCACTGCTCTTTAATATCCTTGCAAATGTCTCCCCTCTCTCATTTGCAGGTTTCCTCTTTCCATATAGCCTTTTCTAATTTATTTAATCTCATGAAACATGGCATGGAGACATAGCCCTCTCCTTTTAGCACAACAATGTCAGAGAAGGTGAAATGGAAAGCGTCTAGGAACTCCTTCGAAGTCTTACTTTCCATCGTCAAATCACGCCAAATGGGCTGTCATCACGAGATTATTCACTTAGGATACTAACTGTGCTAAACAAATTCTACAGTAAACCTTGAAGTCCACATAATCTTTCCATTTCTTTGGCGTGGTATTTAAATTGCATGATTGTCGTATATAGGGCTATAGGTGTCTGCACATGTCAACTGTCATTTACTGTTTATGACTTCCCGCCAAGAGATAGTAGAGTCGATTCCATTGGTCAGCCAGGATTATGTTAAATAGCTGTGTTTACATCATGGTATGCCAGATGTGCAGGCTTTTCAGCAGAGGTTGAGTAGACCTACGGCTACGGGCCTCTGCTTAAGGAGAGTAGCCATGCGAGAGAAAACGGCAAGACACTGTAACTGGCAGGACTTACCGAGACCTCCTGCGCCTATCCCTTGATCGCGACCTTTTCCTTCTGTCCCTCGATCTAGATCGTGAGCGACGTCGTCTTTTTGGAGACCTATGAACAGAATTCTTGCAGTCAAAATAATACATATATCTGCATCAGCCTTGTGTGGCCAATGTGACTTATGAAGTATGAATTAAGCACATTACAATTTACATTATTATTATGTATTGCTAAGAAACTTCATCAATGAAAATTTCTCAAGAACTAATTACATTTGATAATATGAAATAAGACGTACAAGGGCATTCACAAATGAAGGCGAATTCTTATCACCAGGAGGCTTTCACACTATTTGCAATTTGCCCCAATGTGTGCATATTGTTAATCAATACACAAAGCTGTTAAAAATTAGCTAACCTATCCCACTGAAAAAAAGATAAGGGAACTCTTCACCAACAGCACACACAAAACTGCACGTTTGACTAATTTACATGGTAACAAGTTCATATAGGATCGTTAAAGTTTAAGAACTCACGTCTGTATGTTGCCTTATATAAATATAGGAAAAAAGAATGACACACTGTCTAAAAAAACAACTTCTAGCACTGTGGTACCTTGAGCGGTCCCTGCCTCTGTGAGAACGGTCTCTTTGGAAGTCTGTGTCATCGTGTATGATGATTACATCATCCGTTTCCATGTCCTGAGAGGAATCAGGGGGGAGGGGTGGTTCTATCATTCCTGGGTACGGGGCCATCACAGGGTGGGAGGGGCCTGGATGCATGGGGGGCCTGCCAATACCAGGGCCCTAAGGTAGAAAAGGGTAATTTTAAATAACGCTGATGTATCACTTTATCAGATTATTCAAAAAGTATCAAATAGTGATCACTCTGAGGAAATTCGAATTTTTCACCTAATAATCTCTTGTTCAATGTATTATTTCAAATGACATTCTTACATCAACCATTTGAACACTGGAGGTGAGGGAGAAAGTACCTGATTAATTTGCTGGTCAAATTCCTCCTGCTGCTGTTGTAACATCTGCTGTCTCATCTGCTCCTGTATATTGAGCTCATTCTTTAACTGTTCTGTTTTCTGAATAGTCTGTGACATCTGCTGTATATGCTCCATTAAAGCTGGATCAGTGAGTAGATGCTGGACAGGTCTGAAACATACCAAACCTTTGATTTAAGTACTGACAAGTTGTAACATTGAAACAACATAGATACAATCCCAGACCCCTAGTTACATATAGCAGTATATCGCATGGCATGGCGCAGCCCCAGGTTGAGTGGAGTGGAAGCATCAGTCCACCCATGAAAGATTAGCCACACAGAGCAAGTCTATTCGATCTTTTTTCACGAGCCAGACAAACGCAACTGTCAAAGCAGTCGGCTGTCTGTCTTCAAGATTAATTTACACCATCCTTTAGAACAAGAAAATCATTGTGCAAAATACTCCTCAAGCAGACCAGTCAAAAGTATTCAAGAAAGTTTATTTATTTTTTTTTTGTGGTTTTTGAGAAAAAAACATGTGATTCTAATGGCATGAATTTTACCCAATACCTTTAGTCATAATTTCTTAACAAATAACATTCATGTCCATGGTGCTATTCATATTTGATGTAGTGGAAATCACAAAAATAAAACAGATCAATAAAATATATGAAATAAACAAAAATAAAACAATTTCTTATTGTTGAGACCATTCTTAAGTTGATAGACTGGCTTCTAAGGATTACCTCGTGTGAAAAGTTCTTTCCCTTTAAGAAATGCATTAAATGTGATACTTGTGAGATATCTGCAGGCAAGGCTTACATGTGAAAACATCCATTTTTTATTATCAGTGGCAGAGCTTTAATTGATACATTCCATGGGTGACATGGTATTAAAATTGATATATGTTTAAACGTGACTTTAGATCTAAACTGGCCTTGAATCACAATGCAGTCATCTTTAGGGATGGCATGTTCTTGACGGCCGGTGGCAGCGGACCGGCAGCCGCATCCCCCGGCTTTTATGGCTAGGACACTCATCCCCCCAGACTTTCATAAATCTTGTCTAGAGGTCCGCAATCCCAAACACAACCAGAACCCCCTTACCACATGAGTTCAGACTAGTTTCCTAGCCTTCCAGATCTCTTAGCTATTCACCCTAATAGACATCGCAATAATTTGCCCAAGTTCAATCTTTTGGTTGCTTCAGGGGTGTTCACTTTTCAACTCCCTCTGAACTGACATTACCTTCCATCCTCCCATCCACCCTAATACAGCAAAATGGACAGATTTCTCACCCCGAGGAATTACGAGCCCCAGCTTCTTCCTTCCTGTCATCATCCTCATCACTCTCTCCATAATCAAAGTCTAACAGCTTCTGCCAACATCAACAACAAAGCACAACAATCAGCTTAACAGTAATGAATACACTACAAAATACGCACGCGAAAAAAACAATATTGTGAGTTTTAATAACTATTAACACTTTTCCACCTGAAACTGAAAGCTAACTCCTTGCCCTGTGACATTTGGAACAACAATCACACTGATATTTGCTGAAGACTTATATTTAAACAAATTGTCTGTTCTTCTTGTCCCTACAGACCAAATGTTTATTTGTTCTAAAATGTTTCATTTATAAGTATTAATTTCTTATCTTTCTTACAAACCGTCCAATTAAATAGTCCTACAGACTAGAAAAGAAAATTGACCTTGTCAAAGGAAGGTTCTGGTGGCTTGTTCAAATCCCCAGTCTTGCTGAGAAGTTGATTTGTGAGGGTTTGGATCTGGGCCAGTAGTGTATTGTCTATCACAGCTCCTTGGTCCTCTGGGTGCTGCATCGTCTGGGTCTGCTCTAACAACTGTTGCTGCAAGATCTGCAACTGATGCAGCTGCTGCTGCTGCTCATCTAAACTCTGCGGCTGCACAACAGAAGCAGAAAATTTAGTATGCATACTGTCTGTAACTATACTACAAAGCTTATAAGAAGGACAAACACATTAATGCAATCTAATACAATAAAATAAACTTTTTTGCAGAATGAAATCCCATTATTAACTAAATTGATGCACAAACAAAGCATTTTTGCACAGTAACCAAACAACAAATGCATGAACACATTTCATTTTTCAACCTCATGGTATGGTGATCACCGCTGTGTAAGTGAAATATCCTTGAGTAAAGCGTAAAACACCAATCAAATAAACAAATCAACCTCATCATCAAGAACGTGTTAGTCGCTGGAGATAAATACACATAACATAGCCATTGAGAACAGCCATAAATGCGTAATCTTCTTGGTGAGTGACTAAGTGAGTGCTTGAGGTTTAACGTCGTACATAACAATTTTTCAGTCATACGACGACGAAGGAGTCCTTAGAGTGCATGTAATGTGCCTCCTTGATGCAGGACGGATTTCCACCTCCCTCATCTAGTGCTGCTTCACTGAGACGACTTACCGAAGGCAAGTAACCCGCCCTACCCAAGCCATTATACTGATAACAATCAACCGGTCGTTGCACTAACCTATTAATGCTATATGCCAAGCGAGGAAGTTACAACTTCCTCTTTAAATGTCACAGGTGTGACCCGACCCAGGACTGACCTTGGATCTACTGCTTCTCGAAGCAGACGCTCTACCAACTGTGCTTTTGGGACCATTATAATCTTCTTGGTTTTCCTCCTTATAAATACATGCTGTGTAAAACTAATTATGCGAAAAGAAAAGCTGTAATATGCGATGTGAGAATTACCTGTTGTGTCTGCTGTAGAAGCTGATTAACTGTGTTCAGCATGTCAGTCTGTGTGGTGAGGATGCTATCTGCTGAGGCCTGGCTATTCATTACCGGGTTAGCCTTCACCTTAGCACTCTCCACAGGCTTGGCAGGGGTATGGGCCTTCTGTTGACTAGACTTGGGGGTAGGAACCACTCTTTCCACAGCTCTTTGAGCTAAAAACATAAGAATTTGACCCATTTAGGGTATTTTCACAAACACAGTCCAATAATTGTAACACAAAATGGTGTATAAATTGTACAGAGAATGGACATTGGCTTTTGAAAGCCTTCAACAATGGTTCAGTTTACAATGTACTCTATGAGAAGCCAATCGTGGTACATTATTACAGGCCTACCTGCAGCTGCTAGATCTGCATTGTTAGGATCTCCAGCCAAATCCATCAACGGTTGTATAACTTCTATGGGGAACACTCCATTCTTCTGCCAAAGGTTCAACACCCTGACAATCTTACTCTGCAAGGAGAAACAATCAGTATAAACCACACAGATCATTATTTTAAAACTGCTCAAGCCACAGGCGAACTATACACTTATTATTATTATTTAGCTTACAATTTTAAACTGTGGATCATTTAGTGGTTCACTACTTAAACAAGTATTTACTTATATTCAACACTGTGTGTTATGTCAGTACAAGTAGTTCTTATTTTGTGTTTTCATAATACATATACTATTTCAATATTCATAGCTTATCCCCACCTGATGGTACACATCAGTTCAACTATCCAATGCTGTTACATTCGAAAACACTTGTGTGATGGAATTTAAAGAGCCACCGTGATCAACTGTGACTAATCCGCATGTAAAATTTCTTGAATGGTTAACCACTTCTGAACCATTGCAATTTGCTTATGTGCATTTAGAAACAAACAAATTAAACGGTAAGCTTCTCTAAATTAGTCCATCAAGGGAGGTAAATTCTTAAACAGGGAAGCAACCTATGTATCATGAAAATATGGAATAGTATTTGCCAGCATCTTACCCTTTCATCTGTAGGACACTTAAACAAGTTCTGGAAAGTCACCACAATGTTTTTGGTGAATCGTGGTGCATACACATCTTTCTCCTGCCCAAACTGATGGCGAGACTGTCGAACTATAGAATCTATGACATACAGTCCAGGTACCTTATATTCAGGTTTGCACTGAAAGCAAGAAAGGTACATATATTTGTCATGGCTAATCCATTCCAACAGATAGAATAACTGTATACCAAGATTAATGCGCAAAATTTATAAAGCCTGCAATCAAAATTGACAACTGGGAAGATTTATGCATCTCTTCTCCAACTTGTTATTTAACCTTATACTCACAAATTTTGTCCCTCAATTTTATGTATGGGGGGAAAAAACAATTGACCTTCGGCACATTGCTGATGAACTTCGTCACATGCGTACAGACATAAACACCTTAGTAAACACATGGTCTTCTCTGTGAACGGCAATCCAAAAATAACATAATAGGATAACAGGAGGTAACACTTGCTTACCTTAAGAATAAACTTTTCCACACTTTGTACAACATGTTTATAAAACTTGATGGCTTTGATGGCACATTTTGTGACATGTGTCATCTTAGCCCTGGACACTGGTGGCTTCACCTCATACAACGAGGAGAGCTGTGAATGAAAAACAAAAGAAATCTACATTTGAAACAAATGTGTCAAGGTTCAAGCATTAAGATGATGCACACGTTGGAGTACACACAAAGGTGGCATTCGCATATCAACCAGACAGCAGCTGTAAGTGTTTATACATCATGATAAGGACTTGTATGTACAGGTAATGCAGACAGTTTATGACAACAATTAACCTGGATTTATAACTTAGATTACCGGTACTATGAATCCGTGCACTTTCTGCTGAAACCGTCCAAAATACTGCTACAGAGAAATTTGTAATTTTATATTCAATAATCCCAGTTGAGGATAAAAAAAAAAAAAAAAAAAGAGACTAGTGTCCCTATAATCCGAAGACTGACAGTCTGAATCCCTTAATACCCCGAAACATGTCTTGTACACTCTCCTTCAGCAGTTCAGTTTTATCCACCTGTGCTACAATAATAAATTAAGTTGCTTTAAAATCCATCAACTTGTCAGGAAACCAAGTAAATGTGTTTAGCAGGTTGTACTCAATTTTGGCACTCGAACAGATGCAGGCACCTCAGCTAAAAGTGGGCTTTAACACCTTATTATACATCAATGAAGGCCCAATAAAGAGTCAACTCTACAAGTAACAGATCTTAGACTACAGATGTACAGTACATCATGTCTCTCCCCTTCCACTGGTAATTCATTCACCTAGTCCTTTACAATACTATTTTTCATCTAGAAATGATGTAGACCGAGTTATCTCGAAGGAACTGTAATGCCATCACAACTACCCACCATCACCAACAATTATATATGCCCCGCCAGATACTACCCTTACCACCATAAATTTGGTGCAGGAGTGAAGTTAATGTGAATTGCAACAATTCCATTAGCCAGTTCTGCAATCAGAGTGAAGTGTCACTGTTTCAAGTATGTTAAATTGTCTGCTTTTGTAAAAGCAATTATGTCATAGACAGACTACCAATCAAACACTATGACAACATAAGTGCACCTGTTCTTGAACTCTACATTAAAAATTCTGTAATTTTAATAAAAAAAAAAAAATGGCCATCAGAATAAAAAAGAAGTTAATTTGAATAACTCTTATACTGTTGATGTGACTGGCTAATATGGCTTTCTTGCAAATCACACAATTATCAGGCTGCATTTCATGCTGAAACTGCTACTGGTGCATGTGTTGTGGCATTGTTTTGAATGGTGCGTTTGACTACAGAAATGGCTTTTAAAAATCAGATTATTTCTCAAGCTTGAAACAGTTGTCCTGACAGGAGAAATCTAAACTCACTAACAGTGTCAGTGATAGATGTCTTGCCAATTTGGCTATACTCCTGCACCAAATTTATGATAGTAATAGTTGCAGAATGTAACTCTGAAATCGACCAACATGAAGTGTTGGAAAGTTATGAGGAATAACTGCTTCTGTTGTGTCGGATCAACTATAAGCCACATTTACTGCATCTTTATACGCACATTAAATCTTCCCTAGTGTAAATCAATGTCAACAAAGTGGTCCCCACAATCAACTAACATATTCCAAGTCTCGACGAACCAAAAACGATCCATGAAAACTGCACAAATTCACAAAATAAAGATATTTTCAGACACTACACCCACATTGGCCAAAGGCCATTTGTATACATTTTGATCACTTGTGAGAACAAACCAGACTGAAGCGCCATCTGACGACAGGTGGAGTGAACCAGCCAAATGGACAACTAGATTTGCCTAGTGTTACTGTAATGATTGTCATAGGTATTGTCTCCCTTGAACAACTTTATTTTTTTCTCAGCTCACATCTATCATGTGACTTGTACGTACAACTATCACAACGACATGGAGGCCACAGTGTGTGGTGTTTACAATGTATTTATTTTGTGAATTTGTGCAGCTGTCATGGAACGTTTTTGGTTCGGCGAGACTCAGAACAGATTACTCGATTAAGGGAACCACTCAGTTTACATCAACTTGTGCTAAGGAAGATTTAATGCATATGTGAAGAAATGGCTTATCGTCAATCGGACACAACAGAAGCAGTTATTCCCCGTTACTCTCATAACATTTCGTGCTGCTCGATTTCTGCGTTACATTCCACAATTATGATGGTAAGGGCAATATGGTGGATGAATGCAGCTGTTGTTAGTAGTCTTCACCATATATCAGAGCGTCTATGGTAAGATTGTCACTCTCTGTAAAGTCAAGCAGACACTGAGCTGTATAGGAAAACCCATTCACCATACATGTAGATCACTCGTAACGGACAGCTACTACACTAAGGACACACACAATCCTGGACATAAAATTTTAATTCGTCATCTCCCACATCTAGACCAAGGATGTAATTAGAAATTGATAATATCTACTATTGCTACGAAACAACAACAACGGAACTTCTGTGCTTTCACGGTGAAAAGCAGACAGTGCACTTAGCTCCACAAGCAGTACTTTATGGAATGCAAATCGCTCGTTAGAGAACAGTGCAGGATCACAGAAGACGATGGATTTTACACCGAAGAGTGGTGCAAAACAAAGGGTTTCCTCGGCAAAGGACACTACTTCAGTCAGCTCTTATCGCGTCACGCGGTTTTGTTACCGGTGGGCATACTGTGTCCTCAAGTCGGAACCCACTCTCCGATGACCGATTTCCCGTATTTTGATAGCATGTTGTACCACCAAAAACATTTCCTTACCTCATTGTTGAAGGCTCTTACAGCCTCCATGTTCAGGGCTGCAAAATCACCGCCTCCAAACACTTAAATCTGCAAAATTTCCTAACAACACGAAGAGCTCGGAAAAGCGTGGATCCCCAAGATGGCGAAAATTCGCCAACCCATAATTTTTCTTTATATTTGTTACGGCGTCTCTGATTGGACTAAGTATGATATTGCAACCAATGAAAATCCTGGACACATACGTCACACGTTTGTAAAGCAGGTTGCTGAAAATAATATTCGCTGAACAAGGAAGATAGCCCAAAATTGTGGTATTTATTATTAACAAGTCTGTGTGCAGAATGTAAACACAAGGTATACCAAGGCCTTGATAATTACATTACTCCATCATGGTACAGTCAATTGCTTCTTTGTTACTCAAGCCAAGTTTCACTTTTACTAAACTGGCCCTACTCATTCTCACCAATCCACTTAATGTTCTATCCACAGGCTACATTACTTTCATTAGACTGGTCTGCCGTGCTCAGTCAGGTGCATACAGTATGTGTTTTAAACGTGAGAATTCTTCACGTTTAGTCAGTTAAAATTCATGAAATTATCCTCTTTAAGAATCGTTGCCAAAGAATCGGATAGCATTCACGCTACGGATGCGTTTCTTAGTTTAGTTTGCAGCGGTACAGGGCTATACATTATAACTGATTTGTGTTGTAAGCGTACTTGTAGGACTCTCTGCACCACCCGGCTGTGGAACGCCTATTAAAAGTGTAGTCAGTGAACAGTGTGGCTTGGCAAGTAATGATCTTCAGTCCTTAAATTCCATTCTTTGAAATATTTGGTTCTAACAGATTTCCCCTTTCTTCTTTCAGCAATATGTAACCATGGCAGGCCATTTTATTGGCTAGATATAATGTTTTGGAGTTTGGAATGGCTGATTTTGTGTTTGTCGCATTATGTTTGGTCCATGGACCCAGTAATTCATCATCTAGGCCTAGGTCTACCATCGTTTTAGGCAATCGCAACTTGCGATGTTTGTATGAATGATTAAAGCAGGCGTTAATATTATGTTTACCCTGCTTTGTGACAATTGGTTTTTAATTTAAGGCAAGGTGTGTACATTGATAAGAAGACTCCAAATACCAAGATAAGCTATCTAGGCATAAGTCTCCCTCACACTCAGTCACACTGTGGCCGAACGCTCCGACACATTTTGAAATGCAAGGTGCATGGGATCAAATTTTCAAGGGAGACAACTTTTCACATAAGCCATGTCAAGGTGTGGCTTACGACCACGAAATAAGCCCACAGTGTTGAGTGTTTGTGGTATATATTGTTGAAATTTAATAATAAAATATTTTCGTGAAACTCTCACCTGTCAGCATTAAATCAGATGTTGTGGTAGGTATTAGGCGAGATAGGATGGTGTCATCTTGTTTTCCCGCACTCACCTATACTGAATCGTGGTCAGATATTGAGTTAAACATTCTGGAATACAGAGTAAAACACCTATCGAATACATAGACTAACCTTATGAACCAGAACATTTTTACATCTCACTTTGTCTGTAAAATGTGGAAATATCTTTCGAAGAATGGCGATGGGTTAATGATAACACGATAACTGCACATTTTTTGTTTATTTTGAAGATAGATTATGGTACAACAGTCCTATAGCCATGTAAACTGGTAAAGTTTGTAAATCAGTTTTTAAACATAAAGCTGATATGTGTCAAATCATTATAATATTATAACCAACTTATCATTTTTCTCATGCAAGACTGAAAGTAAAGAACTCACTAAAATGGACTGGCTACATGTATCTACAAAGAGGCCAACAGGAATTTTCCTTCATCTAGTGGTAGAAGTGCAGACTGTGGCCCCAAAGGTCGGTGGTTCAAATCACAACAGGGTTGCCCTTCTGACCCAGAAAGATAGAAATAGAATGAAAAGAATTGGGCATATATAGTACTGAGTAGAAAACATGACTGCAAGTGACTGACTGTGCTCAACACTAATATACATGCAAGATGATTCCATAACCTTAAATTCAGCCACAAAGGAACTATTGCACAGATTCAATGTTTTTCTTGCTTGTAGGCAGGAGAGTTTCGTGGATGATGAAATAACCCGATGAGATTCTCCCCTCGACGATGCCTGTTAGCGATTCTTCTTTGTTTGGTGGTGTGCGTTTTGTTGGGCATTTACCTGGCCAAGGAGGAGGAAGTTAACCAGGGTCATGTGCAGAAACATGCTGAACGGTTGTATGAAGAAGGTATTCTGTTACAAAAGCTGAAACCGGCCCCAATTTTCCACCATGGATCATCCGATAAACGAGACTCTGATCAGGGAAACAAAATTCTATCTAGTAAACAACGCGTTGTTCCGTCTATGATAAAGAATGTCGTACAAATCCCGATGGTAGTGGACAATGCAACACTGAGGAGATTGAAACAGCAGTACCCAGTGACAAGCAAGCAGATTCCCTGTTACAATGTGCACATATTTTACTACACCTGGTATGGCAATCCTCAGATGGATGACAAGTACTATCACTGGGACCATCCATTCTTACCCCATTGGAATAAAAAAGAGAAGGTGAAGTGGAGATTGGGGAGACATGAGCCACCAGAGGACATCGGCTCCAACTTTTACCCTAAACTTGGCCCATATAGTTCTATGGACAGGGATGTTATAGCACAACACTTGGTGCAAATGAGGGCAGCAAGTATAGGTAAGTTACAAAAAGTTTAAAATGTTGCGGGAGTTCAGTTTCAGAAGGGTAATATCATCCACCTGCTGCAATGTTATTATCTATTAGATAAGATTTTTTATGTCGTAAACCTTTTATTAACTTAATTCCTCTCATGTTCAGTAAATCACCTGTTATATCATGGGATTTTTCACCAACTAATCACCCTGCCATGGTACATGTATGTGAAGCATGACATAAATTTGTATGTGATTCAATGTAGATCACGTGTAACCACCCGATTTTTCACTAAATGTATAATCTAAAAACTGGGTTACAGTTTGTAGAATCTGACAATTTTCCAATTTCTGTATGAAAAAAGCAAATTTTATTTAAACATGGAAGCTTCCGGTCATGTTTGCTCTTCTGTGGGATGTTTTTCAGGAGTATTGAGCTTGTCGTGGTATCCTCCGAATTTAAGTGACGACCAAGGAAAGCCTACAGACAGTCTTGTTCCAGTAGTTCTGGATATTGCCAATGTCTATGATATCAGGGTAGGTCTATTGCACAATCTTGTTAGCCAAGGATATGTTTGTGGATGATCGTTCATTTTGACAATGTTTCCTATTATATGAAAATGAACTTACAGTTAGTATACCACAATATAAAGTATATTAGACATAGCCGTTGGTTGTTTATTGAAATTTAACAACATTATTGTAGTTATTATATTGATAAATTGACATGTAGTTTATGTTGAGGACTCGTTGAATGTATTTTTTGTGACTTGTCTGGAAAAACTTATCTGCAAGGATTTGTGATCAGATTCTTGCAAAGGTAGCCATGCACTAATCCATTACTTTTTGGTGGTCGTGTAGACCTGATTTTGTACCCAGGCTTTGTGACCATTGCAGGGTAGGACACAACTAGGCAGCATTGCTTTATTCCATTGTAGTGGATGGTTTGTGCGTTTACCTGTGGAGGAGGTTTGCACTCTCAGAGTGCTTTGTATTTCCAGTATTATTTTTACTTCAAAGATCTGGCACAAATGTATCCCGAAAAAATTCCTTTTGTGTATAGCCTTGGATAATAATTGGTGAATGTTTATAGGATTGAAGGTTACATGCATTTTTGCAGGACATTGCTTGGCATATATATGATAGGTTTGACCGGTCATGAACTTGTTTCATTTAGGTTAAATTAAACCCTGAATGTTGTAGACGTGTGCGAATTTTAGGGGAAACATTGCGAGAGATTTCATAAAAATCTTTTAAAAAATGATTTATTTTTGATTCTTTATTGATGTTTCCAGGTTAATTTCCACATAGAGCCATACAAAGACCGAAATCCAAGGACTGTACGCGAAAACATACAGTACATACTGGATAACTATGGTGGTCATCCTGCTTTCTACAGGCGCCGTCACAAAGGACGTCTTCTGCCAGTTTTCTACATATACGACTCTTACACAATATCTGCGGATGATTGGGGGACGATTTTGAAACCACAGGGCTTGAACACAGTCCGGAACACAGACCTGGACGGTCTCTTTATTGGCCTTTTGGTTGACAAACAGCATGAGGTAGACATAGTCTCTGGCGGTTTTGATGGATTTTACACTTACTTCGCCAGCAACAGGTTCACGTTCGGGTCATCATGGGGCAACTGGCCGCATTTGGCGACCTTCGCTAGAGCCAGAGACCTCTTGTTTGTTCCAAGTGTAGGGCCGGGCTACATCGACACTGAGGTTAGACCTTGGAACGGAGCAAACACCAAATCCAGGGACAGAGGACGTTACTACGAGAATGGCTTCAAGGCTGCAATTGGCACTACGCCCTCCATTATTACAATCACGTCGTTTAATGAGTGGCACGAGGGTTCTCAGATAGAACCAGCAGTAATTAAGAAAAGAGGGAAGGAGAATTATTTAAACTATACCCCCGGGAGGCCCGAGTACTACCTGGATCTCACCCAGAAGTTTGTCAAGAGATTCGAGCAACAGAAGACAGGTGGATTGGCAAAAATACATGCCTGATGTATGCTCAGAATTGATGAAGTATACTATGCACATCTGTGATGAAATGCCCATTTCACCGTTTTGAAGTGATTTTGTTTTAAAGTGCTACTTCAGCCCCAAGATAAACCAGTTGAAAATATTAAAATGATATTAATCATACCCTATGGAACAGACTAACACCACGGTTCAAAAAGTTTTACCATGAATAAAACTACAACCTATACAAATGAATAATCCGCAAAAAGAAAATCTTCAGCAGTTTCCGTAAAATTTTCCTGATGTGACTTGATAATTAAGAAGTAAAACGCAGTTTGCCATGCTCAGATCACAAAGATAACGGCAGGCCTGCGGTCCCTCGTTGTCAAACAGTGGACAACTCCCGTGTGGTGTGCATTACCCTGGTGATTTGAGCATGGCAAACTGCGTTTTATTTCTATTCTAACACACCATTATGTAATAAGGGAGCCATTAGAGGGAAAACTAACACTCAACCCAACCACTCTCCCCTTTTTGTTAATATGTAACCGTCTAAGTTGTGTTTTTATGATTTTTATGATTTTGTGTACCGTCGACTGCTCCCCTCCCCCAGATAAATATTGCTATTTCCAAAGTGGTGGAATTATGACGTTCTCAGTGGAGTATTTTATCTGTATTCAGATTTACATATATACAGATTCCTTAACTCATTCCTCTATTTTATTCTTTCTTGTGTGTATACGGTCAAATATATTCGTAAACATTAAGCTTAAATTTTGATATATATCTTTGATTGGTGTTTAACACGGCAATTAACAAATGTTTCACTGATATGACTGCGGTCGATCAGGTGAATGAAAAAGGGATAAAAAGGGAAACATTGGATGGATCCAGCACACCCGATTTCCAACCACCTCTTCTCGTGACAACGTTACTTTTCATTCCATTCCCGGCGAAAGCAATCGTGACCTTATTATGGTCAATGGATGCTTGCCTAAAGAATTCTTTAGGCGAAAGTCATCATAGTATCCTTTCATGGCGTCAAGAATCATGTCTTTTGTGTTCATAAGAATCCGTACTTTCAACAGATATTAAATAGACAACACTATTTTTGCGGCCTGCGTGCACGACCGGTTGAAATATATGTATATAATCCTATTGACGTATTGCACACACGCCCTTGACAAAATTGGTGCCCCCCCCCCCCCTCCAAAGCGCGGCGGTGAAAAACAAAATTATAATGAACCTACATAGAAGAAATAGAAATATAACATCAAAAACTTATGCTAATTGTAGAATTTGCCTTTTTTCATTCAATATTTCATATACACTTTCCTTGTACTTTTCGACAGTTTTCATAGGTGAGCGAGTTTCGTGTATTGCACAATTTTGAACGCGATATAGCATTAAACTGTGGTATATGTATTTTTATCTGCATGAAATAGCCTATCTATCGGTGTAGACTATTTCTTGAACATAATGCGGAAAATATAATATCAGAATCATCTTCTCTATAGTAATGACATGTCTCCGTGACACTTATTTACTAACACATTGCAGTTTGTGTGCTAGAAGCCTTGACATATGAAGAAAGCATAGTTTATTGTCACCGTTTTACGTATAGCGGTACAGCATAATCGTGGTGTGAATTTTAATTTCTGTGCGACACATAAATATTTACATAAAAATGATCATTCGTTGTTCAAACAGATTGATTCTTATTTATCTATAAATGCCTCCGGTTAAATGCACAATAACATTTTTTAAAGGTTCGCTTTTTCTTTTCATAAATAACATGAAATGAGAAAGCATTCAAAATTATATTAAGAATTTTGAAATTCTCTGTCTGTCGATCAGATAAGGATCTTTTAGGAAGCCTTTAAACATCGTGAGAAAATTTCACCGAAGACATACATCTGTGGCTGCCATATAAAAGTCGAGGCCCAGACTCCTACACTCGGCGCACAGCATTCATATCAAAGCTGTATGTATGCTTCGGGTTTTACGTAGTACTTCAGAATTTGGACCGCTAATGGTTCTCATCTTTATATGACTGAAAATTTGTTACATAAAAGCATACCTACATTCATACACATACTTAAGCAATTTTTCAGTCTAGAACGACGAGTAACCATTAGACACACATATACTTTGTCTTGTGGCTGGGCGAGCCCATGCCGCCGAAGAGCTGCCGCCACTGAAATATCAAGCCGAAGGCACCAACCAGTCCGGTTTACTTGAACTAATCTATCAGTGCCAATCGCCAAAAAGCACCATTTATAAAGTCTTTGGTATGACCCGACCGGAGGTTGATCCCAGATCTCGTAACTTCTACGCGGACGCTCTAACCATGGTCATCCACCAAAGCCGTCGACACTGAAAGAATACAAGCTGTAGATTCCACACAAATGGATTTGGGATGCTTTAAGCAGAACATTTTAAGCGACGTTTTCCAAAAAACTTGATAAATTTGTCGGTGGTAAAATAGTTGGTGTATAGTTCTCATACAGATTTGGCCTACGGTCTGTAGCTGTGGTGGAGCAAAAAGTAGCCCATGTGTTGTCATATAAGCACTATCTATAGGCCTACTCACGCCAATCGTACAATGTGCTGCACTACAACAGCAAGGATGACTGTCAATATTAATTTACCCAACATATTGCTGAACTTCCTGGCACTTTTTGCACTCGTTAACGGGTGACTTGCGACTTGTGAGGATACATACTGTTGTTGTAATCCTTTAGCCTAATCACGTGAATTTCTCACCGTTACCCTTTCATGATTACCAGGCCTGTTTTTTGATGATAATAAGCACATCATCAAGAAGTAAAGATACAGTTAAAGGACACAACGTGTATGTGTGAGTTCGCACCACATTTTCTCAACACACAGATGCCTAATTATATATTGTCACTTCACTACTTCTTCTTACATAACCGAGTCAATATACGTTTTGCCTTATTTTGTGAAATATTCTTGATTACCTCTTAAAACACCAATCAAATAAAATGGCTTCTAAATTTCGTATACATAAATCGACCCGTGTTTGATCCTGGGGTCTTCGAGGCGGACGCTCTAACCATTAGGCCAACGAAGCGGTATTAATGACAAATACAATTTTGTCGAAATGTTAAAACGTCAAATAGGCGACTTCACATTTATTTCGAAGTATCTATCCTTTTGCATTAGTTATGCTTAGTATCCGGTATAGCGCGCATATCTATATACGAAATATGTGGGTAAGTTAGTCAGTAACTTGCCAAAGATCGGTGGTTTACGTCCGGCACTCCGGTTTCCTCCACCCATAAAAGAGACCGTCCTCGTACAAGTAAAAAATTCTGGACTATGGCGTTAAGCAACAACAAAACTTGTGCTGAGTCCATCACTCGGATGGAACGCCATATACCGAAGCTTGTTGCGGAATGTAACTCAGATCCGTGTTGCTCAATGTGACAGTTAGCCTACATTCCGCAACTATACTGAAGGCTGACACCATCGCGCTTCATGTGGTCACAGTGATTACGTTACTCCCAGATGTCAAATTCTTGGTATGTCAACTCATGCTTATAGTCAAACAGTTTTTAATCATATTCATGTATCATTTATATCTGGTAGTCTTGATCGAGTTACCGACTTGAAACAATCGAAGGGCCTACCTTCTTTGCAGGGTGAAGCATCGTTTGTGTGAAGTGTATACTTTCTAGCGTGAATACACAACGTTTATGTGACATAACGCTTTATAAAGGATGCTGTAAAGCGAATCATCACGCCATTGATTTATCGGCAAAGTGAAAGAGGGTACTACGTACATGTATTATGTCATTTAATTATCTTGGGACTTGATGTTTCTTTTGCTGTTCAGTATATGTTTTATTCATGAGTAATTGTAATGGGACAGTTACCCTTGCATTTAAGCCAGTATATATGGGTTTTGTCATATCATAGCTTTAATGATGAATAGCCCGTTGTGTAGAAGAGCCAAATCCAGTCACACCTTTATATAATCATGTCCTTGTTGTTTCGATCAAACCAAACACACATGGTCGCAAAAGTAACCAAGATTTTTTTTCTTTTTTTTTTTTTTTTTGGCTGAGCAAATATTTGCATGTTTATTTACTTTAATGTAGTTACCGGTATTTATAACGTTGCAATACGGTCATACCTTCGACGCCGGCACAAGACTAAGGTTGTAATTATATATGGACGTGTCACAGCAAAGGATGGATTAGGTTGCGTTTAAAATATTTGTTTTTAGCAAACGCAGTTGTAAGGTTGGACTTCCTGTATTTATACAAGTGTCATGCGATACACAGGTTTATCCAGGGTAAATCAGCTCGCACACGACGGCTCCTTCAATCACCGATCCAATAAACAGTGTTTTCTTGTAGGGGATGGCTATGCTAGAAGCCATAATCTCAGACCCGTCGTTCACATAGACTTCTCTAACGCTTGTTATCTTACCACGATCTACCTTCATTCTTAAAACCTGGAATAAAAAGAAAACATAACCGGTTTCCCATTATATTTTGTACTTTATGATCCTCATGATAAAATAATAAGCTTGTTATAATATATTAGATATCAGATATCGCTTGTAAACACATCCACAGTTACCAGCGCACAGATAAGTTAATATGGAGAGCATACATATTTTCAAGCCACAGCTTTAGAAACACTAGAATATTTGTACCAATAACTTATGAATATTTATATCAGATGTGAAGACTTGGTACTATCATCAAATCGTCATTTCAAAAGAAAACAACGAACCCACTGGGGACAAGTTTTACTTCAGACATATTGTACGTCTGACAAGTTAGTCTAGGGAGCACAAACTCCGTATTCGAACTTCTGCACTCGTGTTAATACCACACGAAAATGAGGTTTCGAATGGCAAAGTATGACACGAGTTCACTGTTGGTGAACACGATTTTCACCCCCTCCCTACCCCGCTTTTCCCTAGGGTTTGAACAAGGTGCAGGAGGAACGGTATTGATATAAAGCGTCATCTGTGCTGTTTTTGCATTTAAGCAGCTGGCACGAGAATAGTGCACTCGGGTTACACAGATCTATAGATCTAACTTCAGTTAGTTATGTTTTACCTGGGAGTATGCAGGGTAGTTTTTCTCCGGTGCGGACAGATGAAAGGATGCGAGATAACTGTTAGGATGACCTCCTATCCACAGATCACCAGTGTCTGGATCCACGTGAATATTGTCTGGGCCAGTCTGAGTGTCAAATACCTGTGATCGAGGGGATGTAAAAATGAGGGCAGGCCTACATCCTTAGTTCGAATAACAAAAACTCCAAGCTTCCTATCAATCATATGTACAAGAGATAATGTCAAAAGATAGTTGTTACAAATTAATTCCCGCAATAATTCTGGCCTCCATCATAAAGTTAGGTATTCTTGGGTAGGGCGTAGAACACCAGTGAAATAAATAAATGAATAAAACAAATAAATAAATATTACAAATAGATAGAGGACATTGCACAGTGAAAGTTGAGTATCATAAATATTTTTCGAGTGAGAGGTGAAACTGATACGCGTCTCGTGGGTTATCATTTCCACCTTTCACGAGAAAAATGTGATATTTAACCTTCACCGTGCAATATTCTATTTATTATTTATATTTGGACAATATCGCGATTTTGTGTATTTGAACAAGCTTACGCATGTTTACAGCTGTAGGCTTTCACAGATTTGTGTACACTGAGTGACGTCGTGTATGGCGTCGTGTCTTGTTGCGTAAGGTGAGAAATGATAATGTTGACTGAACTTGAATTATGACGTCATGCTCGGATTGAAATGTCATAAAAGAAAATTTTTATTTGTGACGTCATGGCGTCGGAGTGTGTAACAACAAAACAACATCTAATTTTAGTGAGTGAGATATCACTTTCATCAGTGACGGAAATCCTGACATTTCACCTTTATATAAATAAGAAAGTACATATTTGCTCTGTAAGAGGAAATGTAGACAACTATATCACAAGTATTAATTGCCGTTACTTTTATACTACAACATACTGCGATTACTAATGCATAATATATAAATGCTTTATAACGATGAAAGGACATATGCACTGTCACTATCATCAATGACATCACTGTCATCACTATCAGATGAAAGAATTCTAAATTGCCAAAGTGATAATATCCACAAATCAACTTCAAATTTTCCGCTCCCTTGAACTTCACACAAATGACCGTCCATCATAAAACTATCTGGGTTCCTTGGCTACACATTTCCCACCGTTTTCAGTCGAGAGGTCGGGGGACCAGGATAACCACCGTATACAATATCATCACAGACACAAGACTGCCATTTTGGGAACTTGGAATCAGCGGGCAGGTTGAGCATGATGAAATATACTTTTTACCTTACCTTTGGGATGATTGACAGCTCCGGATTTTATCTGCCTAGACGGTTTAGAACGCTACAAGCATTATAAAGGAGAAACTGGACACGAGGATATTAATCGACTGTTTTTCCGAAATTTTACAATACACCCTACTTCGGCGAATAGCACCCAGCCATAACTATGCGAGCGCCGTCCAAATATATGAAAAAGCCATCCAAGGCTAGCAATTTAGAGCTAGCTTGAATTCACATAACAAGCTCGGAAACTATTGTCATACCTGTGCACGCTTGATTGTTTTATCTGCCTGTATTTCATAGGTGACAATGTTCCTTCGTGCTATCTCTGCCACATGAAGATACCTGGAATTCACGTAAAGACATACACTATTATATGTAGTTGAAGGTATGATATAGCGTAAAACACAAAGCAATCCAATGTACACAGCAAAACAACCGCTATCAGCTGATAATGCATATTGTTTATTTAACCCTCTGGAGTTATTTCTTTATTCCAGTTTGAAGTGGCATGACTGGAGGAAAAAAATCATAAGTATTTACGAAAAAGTCAAGCTACATTTATCAGGAGATGAACACTATATAACAAGGCAGGGCCACATAATCGGCTGATGTACTCTATCGATCACTCGGATCAGTCAAACATATGACTTATATATAGTTTAAATATACCCAATCATACAAGAATTCTCGAAAATCTGTAACTTGAAATCTGATCTGGAAGTTTTTCTTCTGACATGTTTAAATGTCGATGACTGTTTCTCATATAGCCTTATTTTTGAGGTGTGCTTTTCTATGCATGTGGAGTGATATATGGACGGTTGTGTTGGAAAGGCATGCATGATTGCGTTGGAAATGGTTTTCAGAAAAAGTGTCGATGACAATGCCGAAAAAGGTGTCTATGACAGAGTTGGAAATGGTGTTTTTGTCATTGTTGGAAAAGGTGTCTATGACAGGGTTGGAAATGGTGTTTATGTCATTGTTGGAAAAGCTGTCTATGATAAAGTTGGAAATGGTGTTCCAGTACATAACTGTGTGTCAGGAAATACTGTCCATAATTGTGTCGGAAATGGTGTTCATGTTTGAGTTGTGATTGTATGGGAAATGCTGTTTATAATATTGAGGGGATAAAAGTAAAGGGGATGCAGAAACAACAGATCAACCCACCGTTTATCAGGGGAAATGTTGATGCCATTGCCTAAGACCAGTCCTGTGTCTAAGACAGTAGTCTTGCCATGGTCATAACGAAGTACCCCACCCCCAGGGTAAAGAAGCAGGAAGTCTACCGCAAGACCGAAGGTGTAGCATATGGTAGCGTAAAATGAGTCCGGACCAGTGGCCACCAAATCGTTTAATCTGTGAAGGAAATGGAAAAATATCCACAGATGAATTGTGTGATGTACAAAAACATATTGACTGCATGATGTAGCTTTGCAGCTATACTATACGGCCTAAAACAGCGATCAAATAAATTGATAAATAAACCATCTCACCTTGGATGAAAACGTCACATATGACGATAAAAATATAATTTGATCATGCAACACAGAAAAATGCCTGGAGAATATGTTTAAATAACCACCTTGCAAACATGCCAAAAGGTTGAAGATTTGCAGTAAACTGAATCATAAGAAAACAGGAAGTCACTGGTTAAATGTAAAATTCTTCATTTTCGAAAGATACAAGCCCACTTTTGAAATACCTAAAACATTGGTGACCAGAATTCTGGGGCGATATTCTATATAGACAATTAAAAAAAAGCACAATTTACAATTATGTAGGAGCGGAATGACGTCACAACATTCTACCAACTCTCTGATTTACCTGCGTGAACGAATACACCGATCATCATTTAAGCTTTTATTTATTTATTTATTTGATTGGTATTTTACGCCGTACCCAAGAATATTTCACTTATATGGTGGCGGCCAGCATTATGGTGGGTGAAAATTGAGCAGAGCCCAAGCGAAACCCACGACTAGCCGCAGGTTCCTGTCAGACCTTCCCACGTACGACCGGAGAGGAAGCCAGCATGAGCTGGACTTGAACTCACAGCCACTGCATTGTTGAGAGACTCCTGGGTCATTAAGCTGCGCTAGCGCGCTAACCAACTCATTTAAGGTTTTAATCATCATTTTGTATATGCTGCTTCAATATTCATTGAGTTGTTCTATGATGGCTTATCGACCTTAACACGATATAATCTGTATTAGGTCGCGATGAATCTGTATTTTTGGATGCATGACGTCAGGCGAAGTATACTATATATATAACGTGAAAGCTATCTGGCGTCTGTCTGTTCATTCACAGTACGTATGGATGGCAGATGATGACAAATTACAGGACATTCTGGAATGATCAAGACATCCGGCAATTAAACTACGAAGAATTTTATACGACTTCAAATTTTTAAATGTGGTACTCATTAACTAATAATCGAGTAAATACCACGACTGTCGCACTCTCGGGCAGACTCGGCCCTTGAGACAGGCCTTTATGGTAGTCCTAGCGGTTTATAAGATCATTACACCGTATTAACCTCTAATCTGTACTTCTATCGGGTCCAATGTACTCCAGTGCAAATACGGCCATCACTGAGACTTACGTTTTAAAGTCGGGGTCTGTAATGGTCCTCAGGTGCTTCAGCACCTTGGATGTCTTGGTTCCATCATGGCGGAATACCTCAACTCTCTCCCCAGCTCTGGCATGACTTACAACAAACAGTGTTACCTCACCTGTGTTAGGACAAACATAGAACAGATATTGTAAATGACAACGATTTTACTGACTGACTCAATCCATATAAAAAAAACCTATGACATAATCGTACACATCTGAAGTGGAATAATACTTTGGATTATATGCAATTATCCACACATTATTCAGGACTTACTTCATATGAAGCCGAACTGTCGAAAACATGTTTAAATTTACGACAGTTAATACATGCAAATTCGTTTAGCATAGATTAGCACACAACTTCAAATTTATTTTATTTTATTGAAATTTTATGACCTCAAGAACAATCAGCAAAAGCGCGGCCATATAAAGTTTAGACGAGAAGCGACTGAAAACTAGCCGAGATCGAGCAACTAGTTCATCCGGAAACAGTGGTAACCATCGGAGTTTGCCATTCAGACCATGTGTTGAATCCCAAAGACAATTTTTGATTTCAGTCAAAATATAAAATCTCAGTTCAGCACTTATTTCTGGACCCTTGATTGAAGACAAAATTCTGAAGACATGATAAGTGTTAAGTATACAATTCCGCAATGAGTTTTTTGGGCTACATTAAACTATATAGATTATATACAAGTCTTAAAATTTGACTTCAGTCAAAACTCTCTTTGTGGAATCGGCCCAAAGTCAAAACTCTCTTTGTGGAATCGGTTCAAAGTCAAAACTAGCTTTGTGGAATGGAATATTTTAGTCCACGTCACACTTAGATCACCCATGCATTATCAGCTTCTCATGAATGATGATGTTAACTCTCCCTGTTCTCACCAGATTTGGGGTTCTGCCACACACTTAAACCGTGAGGGGAGAGAGAAGAAGGGTCAAAGTCTCCCTCTATCCGGAACTCCTCTGTATCAGTGACATCCGCGTCCAGATCCAGTCTGAGGATCTTCCCAGAGTGTCCAAAGCCCTGAAAATCCACCAACATGTCTGCTTACACAGGAATTCGTCACAAGAAACATATATTGATTCAATTTATCTCGAAGATTATTTCTCTGAATTTTGTTTCTCTGCTTTAAATTTTCATCATGTAAACGTACACTTTTTGTATTTGCAAATTCTAATCTTTGATTTGATTGGAGTTTTACGATGCACTCAACAATATTTCATTTGTACGACGGCGACCAGAGTAATGGTGAGGGAAGCCACAGCCGAGGGCAAAACCACGGCAATTCGCAGGTTGATGGTGGACCTTCCCACAAAGAAGCCAGCCTAGAGGTGGACTTGAACTCACAATGATCGCAATGGTGAGAGTTTCTTGGGTCACTGTGCTGCAAATTCTAATTGTTTTTTGTTTTTAATTTATTTACCTGACTGGTGTTTTACGCCGTACTCAAGGATAATCACTTATACGGCGGCGGCCAGCATTATGGTGGGAGGACCATCCGCAGTTGCTGCAGACCTTCTCACGTACGGCCACAGAGGAAGTCAGGGAGAGCTGGACGAACTGACAGCGACCGCATTGGCAGAATTCTAATTGAGACCATATGTTAACCAAGCTATGCATAATTGTGACTGGCGATTTTGGGGCCCTGGCTGGCTAATACAATTGAAGCGTAGTACTTACAGCAGCCAATCGCTGAAGCTTTAAGTCAGGAGTCTCTCCGTGTAAGATTTTTGCACTCGTATATACGTCGGCGCTCATTTATGAGTGCCAGGGACGAGAAGTCTAAAGTGTGCCATAAGCGCTGTCGACCAGTATCTGCCAAAAGGCTGAAGATGTATGCGAGGGAATCTCAAAAATTTCTTTCATGTTGTTACTGAACTACAAAGACAACTCACCGATGATATGAAAAGCAATCCATTAGACAACACGTATGCGTCTTCAGATCCATTCACTAATAAAAAAGGGAAATCAAGAATATTTCCAATAGATTATTTTGCAAGCTTGTATTAGTATAACAGCAGTATAGTGTATATATTTGGCACAAAATCAGGTGTATAACGGATAGAACGGACAAGTTAGTGTAAGCACAACTCACCAACACTGGGTAACTTCCGACACGGTCCTGGGGCATGATTGAACACCTTTTGAAAAGTATTTATCAAAAACCTGGAAAAGTAAACCATATATGTGATAACAAAGAAAAACAAAAAACACTCGCAGCCGTGTACATGTGTTCAAGATTTACGTGCATAAAATGAATAATATTTACAATGCCAAACAACCGCACATACAGCAGTTGTGGTTAACGTGGTTAAATTCTAGCTATAGGTCTCGGAAAGTTATGGGAGAAGCCCATACATGTGTGAATAATTCATTACTTATGGACCAGAATTCGCTAATGTTCTTGGTAAATCAGATGGCTTTTTCCCCACATACATCCAAACAGCCAGGAAACCGCCAATTTGAGTGTTTGATTGGAAACTGGTTCAAAAACGATTGACCAAAAAAAAAAAAAAAGACATCATCTACGTCTATCGCCCTTATATATTTATTTATTTATTTCATTGGTGTTTTACGCCGTACTCAAGAATATTTCACTTGTGCGACGGCGGCCAGCATTATGGTAGGTGGAAAACAGACAGAGCCCGGGGGAAACGCACGACCATCCGCAGGTTGCTGGGAGACCTTCCCACGTACAACCAGAGAGGCGGCCAGCATGAGCTGGACTTTACTCAAAGCGACGGCATTGGTGAGAGACTCCTGGGTCATTAAGCTGCGCGAGCGCGCTAATCAACTGAGCCACGGAGGCCCCTCGTCCTTATATAAGGCTCTCTTCACATTATAGGCCCAAGGTTGTTAGTTATTTAAAGAAACACCGCGTTATTTATTTTTTTATTTGATTGGTGTTTTACGCCGTACAAGAATATTTCACTTATACGATGGCTGCCAGCATTGTGGTGGGAGGAAACCGGGCAGAGCCTGGGTGAAACCCACGATCATCCGCAGATTGCTGAAAGACCGACTGGTGATTTGCGCCGTACTCAAGAATATTTCACTTATACGACGGCGGCCAGCATTACCGTGGGAAAAAACCGGACATAGCCCTGGGAAAACCCACGACCATCCGCAAGCTGGTGGCAAAACCTTCCCGCGTATGGCCAGCCAGCATGAGCTGGACTTCAACTGGACTTCAATATATATAACACAGAAATGAATAGGGAAGAGGGTGGTCATGTTCTATGCATGCAAAGCTGGCTTCTATTCTCAGGGCGTGATTGCCTATTTTTCAATTCATGGCTGAAAGGTACTGTAGGCCTGATAATAGACCGCTCTTCCATGGTGCTATTGGGGCCTCTGTGGCTCAGTTGTTTAGCGCGCTCGCGCAGCGTAATGGCCCAGGAATCTCTCACCAAAGCGGTCGCTGTGAGTTCAAGTCCAGCTCATGCTGGCTTCCTCTTCGGTCGTACGTGGGAAGGTCTGTCAGCAACCTGCGGATTGTCGTGGGTTTCCCCCGGGCTCTGCCCGGTTTCCACCCACCATAATGCTGGCTGCCGTCGTATAAGTGAAATACTCTTCAGTACGGCGTAAAAACACCAATCAAATAAAAAATCTATGGTGCTATCAAGTCCAGCTCAAGCTGGCTTCCTCTCCGACCGTACGTGGTCTGCCGGCAACAGCTAGGATATTTACTCCCAGTATGCATTTTACGTGCTTATGTAAATATGGGTATAGTATACATACACGGACCGTACGTTCGTGGCCGTTTTTATTTTCCCCATGCTAAATTTCTTGAAACCTGGCCAGGCTCACAGATCACTCTATCTGTAGCTGTCTGTCGTTCGTAAGCCATGCCAGCGAAGATCGGTACAAACTGTGCAGAGTGCAGGCAGTTTGTAGAGACTGTCATAATGTACAAACATATATAAGCAGCCAATTTGTTCCGAAGATGTAGACAGATACTTACAAGAATCTCACGACATGCTGCAATATCACGGCGAGGAACACGATCAGCACCAACTTGCCCCACATTTTGACTGCCGTGAAGCTCGGATCCACTCCTCTGGGCAAGGTCACCTATCAAGAGATATAACCAGTATTTCTTACTAGGACTTTCCTTCACTAACGAAATATCTGGCACAGGCGCTTCTTTGTTGTGGTGATAAAATATTGAATACAGAAAACAGGATCTGGCGCTGGCCCCGGCAGGCTTATCAGTTTTACGTATGAACACGTGCAGGCCTACAGTTAGTGAAGAATCAGCTCTATAGTTACACTATAGATCAACGTTGTGGGCCCCCGGGATAGGCTAACTGTCCTAACTATAGGTCCATTCTCCGCTAAGTGTGTAAATAATATATATTTCTGTCGCAATTGTCCGCACACGACAAAAAACTCTTTTCGGATAAGCTTTCGTTCTAAAATGTGTGTTGACATACTGCCCGAACATTAACAGGAAAAAGATCCGGACAAGCCCCTGATAATTTTGTAAAATTTCTTTGGGGACAGCATAAAATGGACGAAATATCTTGTCACCAGGTGTAATACTTAGCTGTATATTTCTCTTAAGTTCTCACCTAAACGAGATACGAGTTTCTTTGGCGTTATAATGCCAAAGAAACTTGGAGAACCTCCTCGATAAAGGTCATGTGTAACATACTAGTGTGTCTCTGTGGGGATCAACAGCTGTCGCCAAATCACACAACAGATACGTTACAGGGATGTGAGGCCATTGGAAACCGCTGAATTTGCTCGTCTATCAGACACTTAACCTTTATTCCGTCTTGTGAATACATCGACTAACAGATTTTAAATACAGATGTCTGACAACTTTCATTGTCAGATCAGACCGGAGAACTGAAATCAATTAAAGAGAAAAAGTACGTTTGCTGAATGACAGGTACGTTACCACAATAGGCGTAGACACATGTGTCATGGTGTATGGACCAGCCCAATCATTGTTTTATATCAAAATAAACGTCGAGGGCACTTATCTGTCATGTAGCAGGGACGCCTGTTACGTCTATTTTATCATTGGTGGTACGATTAAGTTTTGGTTGAACATATACGATACGACCAGATACGTTACACTAGATTTAAAAACGGCTTGTAAATTTGAATTCCCCGCCGGTTGTTTCTCGTCTGTTAACGTGGCAAACGTTGCTTCACAAATGAGCTTGTTTCCGGTCCGTCTGCTACAGTTACATTCATCGTGCTTCTCCAGCTTGAGTAAGTTACCGCATCAATCCAAGAAATCTGGTTTCATCACTTGGCTACTTGACTTAAACAGGTGTATATAATCGGAAAACTGATATTATAGAACCCATACTTTCTATATTTCGTAATAATTATTATATAAATGTCACCCGTCGGTATACAAACTCAGTAACATGACTTGCTCTCTTGGTAACGTACCTGTTGTATTGCGGTAACGTATCTGTTATATTCTTTCAAACAGCATGAAATGTCCCCAAACCTTTTTTCCGGCTTAAATGTGTTTATGTGACACACATATCAAGCATTGCATTTTACAAACCCAGTAACTAATGGATTTACGTTGTTTTAGGACCATAATGGCAAACACGAGAGCCGAAATACAAAAAGGGTACAGAGAAAAGATGAAGCAAAATGATCCGAGTTTCGTAAAAAAAAGATGCCCTACGTCAATCAAAGTATAGAGTCCCTGCAGAAAAGCTCTCGACAAAGGAATTAAAAAGGCGTCGTGAGAGTAACAAACTTTATTGTTCTAAGTACAGAGAAAATAAAACAAAAATATCCCCAAACTGCCTGTTACCCAGACCAATGAGATCAGCAGCACAAGTGTTGAGATTTCGGCTTCTGTACCAGTCAACTCTTCCACGCGCTCGTCAAACTCCCTGCCTTCCTTGTGCTGTTTCCTTTTCTTGTTCGGACGACCCCCAATAAAGAAAAGCACTAATGGAGGCCAGAAATAAAGTTAACACTTTGGAATAAAAGTTGAACTTCGAGAAGCGAAAATTCAAGCGTATCCAAAAGAGGTGCGAGCGGCTGAAAACAACAGACTCAAAATCGTCATCTCTAAATCCTACTACAGCCCAAGCCGCCGAGCTAAGTCCAGGACAGAGCGAGACCTAAGAAAAGACGGTGTCAGCACAAGGCATCTGCCAAAATCTGTACTGAGGCGTCTTGGAATCTTGGAAACAGTGTGTATGAGGAAATACGCTCAGCATTAACAGAGAACCCATCCCAACAAAAGCAGTTTATCATCAACCGAGTCATCAGTGCGAAAATCATCAACAAATACCTGTACCGATTTGCCTCCAGCCTTAATAAAGCAGCGGGGGCATGTCGTCGACGGTGTGTTAATATTACATCCAAGACGCTTGCTGCTTTAAAGCGTACCCGCCGAGATGCCATAAAAACTCAGCTGGCGGAGCAGGTCACCACATTTCTAGAGCGCGATGACGTCAGCAGAATCAAGCCAGGAATGAAAGATGGAGGGCGAAAAGAAGCAAGTGCGGATACTGAATGATTATCTCCGCAATTTGCACGAAAAATTCCTCATGGAAAATTCAAATATCAGGCGGATATCTTTCTCTCTGTTCTGCAAACTCCGGCCTGCAAATATCCATCTCACCTCACTTCTGTCCAGAAACAAATGCTTCTGTACGAAACACCAGAACATGGCGTTGAAGCTGAAATGCCTAATCTCTCTGGGAATAAAATATCCCTAAACCCTGAAGCTGTGAGCAGAGCTGTGTTCAAAGAGCAGATGGTAGAAATACTGGAACGAATGACAAGATAGAATACGAGGAATGGAGGTGTGTAGACGTTGAGGGCAAGAAGAAAATGTGAATCGTTAAAGTCTTTGACAGGGGAGAAACTTTTAAAACAACGATGGTGGACCAGGCATTCCTGGATAATGTTTCCCGCGTATCAGCCCAGTACAAGGCTCTCCCTGATTTAAAACAGAATTTGCCACCCGACCATGTCATTGTTGAAATGGATTTTGCAGAAAACTTTCTCTGCCAAACAATGGATGAAATACAGTCAGCATATTGGAACGCCACCGCTGCAACAATTCACCCGGCTGAAACTGGAGTCCTTGCACATACCAATCTTCGGACGTCAATCATCCCGATTCCATTGTTGTGCATGCAATACTGAAAGCTCTCGTTCCACAGATCTGCGCAATCCTGCCAGGGGTAAAGGTTATATTCTGCTGGACAGACAGCCCATCATCTCAGTATCGAAACCGTTTTATTTTCCAGCTCATTGCCTGGCAAGTGGAGGAATTTGGCCCTTCTTTTCGCTGGAGCTATTTTGAAGCGGGGCACGGTAAGGGGCCATGTGATGGTATTGGTGGTACATGTAAACGCATGGCCGCTCAGGCCATTATACAAGGAAAGGTGACCATTCAAGACGGACATGACTTTTATAACTGGACGTCCCAAAACGAGAAATACTTCCAGTGTCACTTCTATTCTCAGACAGAATACGATGCGGCTTCTGAAGCTCAGAAAATCTACACGCAAAACCAGTAAAGTGTTAAGTTGGTATGACTCCACCCGGGTTTGATCCCAGGGTGTCCCGACTTCGTAGCTCTCTAAAGAGGCGTGACTTATGATATAATTTAAACAGGAACAAATTCTCAAAGTAGTCACATAGTTTCATATATAAAGTATTGCATATGTCAGTGCCGGGATAGCATTTGCTAACCTTGCTGTGCCAAGCCAGTGCTTTTTAGTACTTGTGGCCAAATGCATGGACCCTAATTGTCGGTGAAACTGTTTGAATAATGATGATTTGTCAGCTATTTCTAGCGCATTTTATATTTGGTAATAAAATGACATATCTGAATACCATTGTAATTAGTTGATCTCTGCTTAACGCCATGCGTACATATACCCATTTACTATTTTACTCCTCTATATATTAGGTAGATGTGTACGACAGGTGTAAGTGGAGTTATTGGCACCGATTATACATAGGTGAAGTAATACACAGGTGAGCTACCATTAAAATCTTAGTTGCATGCCGAGACGTAAATAAAAGTTAATATTGATTGTCAATTTCACCATAAATGACGGTCAATTCTAGTTGCATTAACTCCATTGTTGCATGTAGAGACTGTGAGGATAATTTTTTTTCATAATGTGTGTTTTCTCTCAGCACAATTAAGTATACGGCATGAGAAAGAACACGAAAGCATTGTATCACTCAATGTCTGTTTCTATACAGAAATAAGTTAAATCTTATATTTAAGAAAACGGAAAGACTTGAATCTAACACAAGAGCATCGACGATAGTGTGATAGTTGGCAAAGGGTCATGAGTAACCGGTTTAGGTGTTTCTCTTTCACTCACTACGAGACACATGAAGTACGAGTTATCTAATCTAATTGGACAGGAATTTTTTCCACGCTAACGCACTGTCGTGTAAAAGTGACCGCCATCATATATGTGACAATTTCTCAGATTATTCTACATTTTCTGTGTTTACTTTTCTCTGTGGTGTGTATATATGTATTAGTTTTTGGACTGGTGAACAAACAAATCGTTCATTTTTAAGACAAGTTGTAGTTTTATTGAAAAACACAAAGCGGCCTATAACTTCCGGGTCATACCGAGGTATCGTTAAGCTTGTGGTGTGCCGGTTGTTCCGGCGATCATCGTGAGGTTTTCCACACTTCAATCACGCTTCTAATAAACAGTTTTTTCTTGTATGGAATCTCTATGCTGGAACCTTTGAGTTCAGACCCGTCGTTAGCATACACTTCTCCAGCACTAAATATCTTGCCGCGTACAACCTTCATCCTTAAAACCTGAATATAAAAAGAACACGTTTCATACAGTGTCACCGACGTTTGAGGATGTTGCAAATATATGGATGGACCCATCACCCCTTCTCGTGACAACGTTACTTTTCATTTCAAAGCATATGTGACGTCATGTCACAGAAAATTCAAACATTTGTAACGAATGTATGGGACATCCGGTTGACCTATTTGCAACAATATTGCCTATGATTGCTTGTTCTGGAATTACAGTTTGGAAAGGTCCACTGCGAATTTGCGATTGTTTCCGATACATTTCTTACCAGTTGACTGCTTCAGATGTTTCTATCTGGTTTTCCCCAAGCACAAACCTGTCATACAGGTGTAAATGTCTCCAGTACGCTGTTAGAATTCATAGTAAACGTTCAGCGATTTCTCTATATACGTTGTACGCATATTGTTAAAATGTTTACCTTTTACAGTAAACGTTCCACATTTTTAAAATTACCTATGCGATGGTAATACTCAGCAACATGTATTCAGGTACGTTTACATTGGGCCGTGTAAAACGCTAGTGTTTTTTTAAGTTATGTATATTAAATCACTACTTTCCTAAAGGAAATATACCTACGGTATAGGCCTACTACAGTGTGTATGAATGAAGATTACAAACCTGGGCTGTATCTTTAAATGTTTCAGTAAAGGTCTGTCTTTGACCGGTAAAGGTTTACTCATGACCGGTAAAGGTTTACTCATGACCGATAAAAGTTTACCCATGACCGATAAAGGTTTACTCATGACCGGTAAAGGTTTACTCATGATCAAGTTTACCAACATAGATGTAACCTTTACATTACAAAAGTAATCGAATACTTTTCTGAGAAGTGAAACTTCACTTAATCCGATACAGCCCAGCGGCACCTTTTCAGTAAACTTTGACAGCAAAACTTTAAAAGTATACTTATGTTTACATCCCAAATTCTCGGCGTGTGTTGTGCAACTAATGTTTAAACGCTACAAGAAGCGAGAAGCTGAGACAGACTTCATTAATTGAGATGAGACTATCATGATACTTTGTATTTATGATTCCTCATTACTATGCAGGAGTCGAACCACTAAATTCTTGCTAAAATAATATCCTTTTTACCTGAGAGTAGGTAGGATATATCTTCCCTGCGAGGACGAGGTGAAAGACGGCTGTGTAGGTGTTAGGATGGCTTCCCAGCCACAGTTCACTGGTGTGTGGGTCAACATCGATGTTGGCTGGATTAGACCCAATGTCATACACCTGTATAAAACACGTGTATATGGATACACCTTTTGGTTTTGCCATAGTAAATATGGAGAGGAGATGTTTGACTATGCAACATCGTTACTGGGCCATCCTTAAGAGCTATTTCGCATATCAGATTTACAATTCCTCATACAAAAGTTGGACTTTAATAAGAAATGGACGTAGTTTCTACAAACCAGATTTCAACCATAATAATTAGATAGTTAAAACTGAAGAAAAATATACACTTAATACATGTAAATAAACATATTCAAAGTCAACTCAGAGGCTTTGAATGAATGTGCACTCCTTAAAAATAATACACTTATTTTGATCAGCCTTGATTTTGTTTACGCAGTGGACGACCACGTTTATCTCTGCAGGAAACTATTTTCACTATGGTACACCCCTTATGTAAGGTTACGATCAGCTGGATCCAAATTACGCGGTCTCATTGGTCAAGGTCTAGTCTGCCATCATAGAGAAAGACGCCTAAGACGAGTTAGCCAGATAGAACCCAATCAGACTATTTCAGTTGAAATTTTTTACGCTGCGTTAGCGGCTAAACAACAACTGTATTTCAAAGGTAACAATGTTCGTCAATCCCTCCGCGACGTTAAGATATCTGTTGTTAAAAAAACATGTAAAATAACAACGTTCAGTAATGAGGAGCATCACGGTTGGTTGGATTTGGGGTTTAAAGTGTAACAGAATTAAGGTCTAAGAACAATTTCACACGTCACACGACCTAAAGCAAAACTGAAAAGATGACTAAATTGATCAAGCTTTATTCATTAATGATGTCCAGATTTTTCAGTTTGGCCTTTGAAACTACTTATTATAACATTATCAGACCAACAAAAATCTATGCACTTATTTCGAAAATTGCTTTCTTAAGAAAGCTCCAAAACGTGTTTGTACCAGCCTAGTTCAACCCAATGAATTAAGCGGGAAATAATATCCGTTCTTGATACCCTTGGGTGCATTAATGTGTGAAAAGATCTAATCCAAGATGTTAATGATTTATAAGTAGTAATGGGGAGCTGGCCGTGGTCTAGTGGTTAAAAGTGCTTGTCCTTTTTATCCGTAAAACACACGAGTTGTGAAGACAAATTCCACCTTACACATGAAATTTGCAGATTCACCCAATCTCAAAGCTTATGCGGCCTAGGTGACAATATAAGGGGACGACGAGGCTCGAGTGGCCGTTTGCGCAGCCTTACTGCCTTACTACGATGGTGACAATAAGCGGTCGACGAGGCTCGTGTGGCTGTTTGCGCAGTCTTATTGCACGTGGCACCATGGGGACAATACGCAGTCAACAAGGGCCGTGCGGTTGTTTGCGCAGTCTTAATGCTCGTGGCACCATAGTGACAATAAGCGGTTGACGAGGCTCGTGTGGTCGTTTGCGCAGTCTTACTGCTGGTGGCACCATGGTGACAATAAGCGGCCGACGAAGCTTGTGTGGCCGTTTGCGCGATCTAGCGAAGTTTGTTGCAGACAATTTGTCTTCCATCATATGTTGTGCACATCTGTACGTCACACGCGATAAAGCTTTTCAGTAGCTTGCCAAAGGTCCCTGGTTTACCCAGACAAGAGACATTGATGCCGTTGGCCTTGAAACCTGTCCCGACAACTGTTGCCTTTCCCCTGTGATAATAAAGTACGCCACCCCCGGGGTACTGGAGCAGGAAATCTGCCATAAACCTGATTGTGTAAAATATCGTGGCGTAAAAGGAGTCCGGACCAGTGGCTACCAAATCATTTAATCTGGCAATGGAGAAAACATTCGAAAATTAAGTTTAAAGTAACGTGCACAGCCAACATTCACAGGCTGCTAACCTACTTTTTTTTATTTTAGGTCGACCTCCGTGGCCCAGGGGGTTAGCACACCAGCGCATCGTAATGAACCAGGATCCTCTCACCAATGCGATCGCTGTGAGTTCAAATGTGAGTTCTCTTCTGCCGTACGTGCTAACTGGTCTTTAGGATTTTGACTAAGTTGAATATTGTTTTACCGGGTTTACCGGATAGCTTTATATACTATTCAGTATTTTTGATGACTACCGAACCGCACATGGAGCGCAAATAACTTCTGCAACGTGATATAGCCAATAGAACCATCACGAGATGAATGTAAACTTCTGCGGTTAATCGAGGGTAGTTTTTAGAAGTTTTGTGTCAGATTGAAGACAATAAGAGTGGGCCACTGGTCAACGCACAGCTCACTTCCGAACTGATTTGTAACTAACCAAAACATGCCAACACAACTGGAGAGACTTTTGAATTACATGTTGCCGCTAAGATGATGTGCCCTTACAAAAAGGCAATATACAAAGAAGCAATAGGTGGAGAGTTTGAGATATAAACTACAAACTTACGTTTTGAAGCTGGGGTCAGTAATGGTCCTGATGTGTTTTAGTACCTTGGATGTCTTGTTTCCATTATGGCGGAACACCTTAACTCTCTCCCCAGCTCTGGCATGACTTACAACAAACAGTGTTACCTCACCTGTGTTCAAAGAACAATAAAATTGCAAAACAGGAAAAGATAATAAAACGAAATTTCCGCACATTTCATTATGGAGTTGCACATGTACACACAACAAATGCAACGCCAATTTATATCAACTTGTCCCACTTAGCGAACACATTATTCAATGAAATAAATACTAAAATTACATAATTATGAACAGGACTTCATACATTTTTTAATTGAGGTCAACAAGTCAAGAGATATCAACCCGTATAAATGTTGGGGACTGACAATTTCTACCAACAAACACGTGTGGAAAACCTCACGATGATCGCCGGAACACGCGGAACAGCACAAGCTCAACGGTACTTCGATATGACCCGGAAGTTAAAGGCTGCTTTGTGTTTTTCAATAAAACTACAACTTGTCTTAAAAAGTGAACGGTTTGTTCGTACACCAGTCAAAAAACTAATACATATATACACACCACAGAGAAAAGTAAACACAGAAAATACAGAATAATCCGAGAAATTGTCACATATAGGATGGCGGTCACTTTTACAAGACAGTGTGTTAGAGTGGAAAAATTTCCTGTCCAATTAGATTAGATAGACCGTACTTCATGTGTCTTGTGGCGAACGAAAGAGAAACACCTTAACCGGTTACTCATGACCCTTTGCCAACTATCACACTGTCGTCGATGCTCTTGTGTTAGATTCAAGTCTTTCAGTCTTCTTAAATATAAGATTTAACTTATCCCTGTATAGAAACGAACAGGCTTTGAGTGATACAATGCTTTCGTGTTCCTTCTTGTGCTATATACTGAACTGTGCTGAGAGAAACACAAATTATATATTGAGATTTCTTCGATAAATCTTTCACCCTTGGTAGCATCCCACGCTGTTATAGCTTATAGCTATTTATGACCTCAACATATATATTTATTTATTTATTTGGTGTTTACCTCGTATTCAAGAATATTTCACGCCGGCCAGCATTATGGTGGGAGGAAACCGGGCAGAGCCCGGGGGAAATCCACGACAAACTGCAGGTTAAAAGGGAAAAAACTCACAGTCACTGCATGTACCAACAGAGCTAATCCAACTGGAAATGACCGTTATGTAAGGCGAAATTGACAATCAGTATTAACTTTTATTTACCTCTTTTTACGATTAAAGTGGTACGTCACCTATGTGTAATACGCAATAAAGAGGTGCAAATAACTCCAGTTACACCTGCCGTACACATCCGCCTAATACCTAGAGGAGTACAAGAGTAAATAGATATATGTACACATAGCGTTATGCAGCGATCAACTAAACACGATGATATGTAGATATGTTATTTTATTACAGAATATAAAATGCGTTAGAAAATTGCTGACGAATTCACATAATTCACATAATTTCACCAACAATTAGTGCCAATATATTTGGTCAAAAGTACAGTTATATATAGGACCAAAAAGTGCTGACTTTTAAGTTTGGTAAAAGTCAGCACAGTAAGTTTAGTATATGTTATCCCGGCAATGGCATATGCAATACTTCAGGCATGAAACTATGTGACTACTTTGAGAATATGTGCCTATTTAAATTATATAATGAGTCACGCAGCTATACAGAGCTACGAAGTCGGGAGACCCTGGTATCAAACCCGGGTCATACCAACTTTAAGACTTTAAAATTTTATACTTGATGCTGCTTTGCTGGGTACTCAGCATTGAGATGTTTGAGCAAGAAAACATGACTGATTGACCCGGTGTCAGTATGATGTGACTGGGTGGGGTGTCATGCCTGGTGTCTTCGCCATAATACTTCATTGGTGGCATGGACTCGCCCTGCTACAAGAACACACAGTATATGTATACACACCAAATGACTCCCCGTCGTCATGTGACTGTAAAACTGTTAAGTACGATGTTAAAACCAAGCACATATATACAATGGAGCTATGGTTAATTCAATTCGGACTCTCACAAATCAGCAGCAGCAATTTCCGCTGATATTTTAGACTATGTTGGTGCACTTAAAACGAAATTCCAAATTCCAAGGATCTACATCAGCCAGCTTCTTTACCGTCAGGTAACTCGGCGAATTTCGGTCCACATTTATAATACAAAAATCCATGAAATTAACAAGAAGTTGACAAACAACCAATTGGCCACCTTCTGGAGACACCGGGGACTGATCCGACCACAAAAACAAATTCTAACCAACGACGGAGTGCACCTAAACACTCTAGGCCAGGAACTGTTCTACCGGTCTATGAAACGTGCTGTCTGCGCCGCCATGGGAGGCCAAAAATAAAAATTGGAAATAGAGAAGGAAATCAATTAAAGAAGAAGACAGGGAAAACAATAAGAAGACCCATGGGACCAAAGAAACTTAACAACCAGGAAACGAAGACCAGAAACATGAAAGACATCATGACAATAGGACTATCTCTTGCTTCAACTAAGTGGATGAGGCCTGACATCCTTGCTCTTCATTTATACTTGTCGCACCTGTTACAGGCACAGGTTTCCAGTACGCTGGTTTTTCCTGGACGGCGTCCGGTATAAGTGGCGGGAGCTCCTTAACTCCACGCCACAGAGGATGAAGCAAGAGAACAAAACTGTTAACCAATAAATAAAGCCACTACTGTTGTTTTCCCTCTGTGTAAATTTCTGTATAGGCAACTCATTGTAATTCTTTTAATGCAGATCTATGTATTTCTAATGTAAAGATAACGTTAATCTCTGTAAATAGCTTACTATTTATCCCCTTTCTGTTAAATGACCATGGCAGCATTTGAACCTATACAATAAGCTGTAACATGCTACCACAAAGAGGTTAATCCCACTAATTGACTCATGTACATATGTAAATAGTATACCAACGCACTGCTGTTATGTAACCAAAATATTCATGTGTTAAAAAAAAAAAAATAAAAAATAAAACACTGATTTGATGGGCCACGATATCCGCCAGGAAAGTGGCCCTAAAACCAGTAAATAAACAAAAAAAAATTAATTCAATTCTTTGTGATACGTTTGACATCGTTATAGTCCATGTTAGGACAGCTAGCCTATCCAGGGGACCCACAGTGTTGATCTATACTGCAACTATAGAGCTGATCCTTCACTAACTGTAGGCCTGCACGTGTTCATATGTAAAACTGACAAGCCTACCGTGTCCGGGCCTGTATTTTATATTCAAGATTTTATCACCACAACAAAGAAGCGCCCGCACCAGATATTTGCTAAGTGAGGAAAAAAGTCCTAGTGAGAAGAAAGGGTTATGCCCCTTGATACGCGACCTAGCCTGCAGGAGTGTACCCGAGCTTCACGGCAGTCAAAATGTGGGGCAAGTTGGTGTTGATCGTATTCTTCGCCGTGATATTGCAGCATGTCGTGAGATTCTTGTGAGTATCTACATACGTCTACGGAACAAATTGGCTGTTTATATATGTACGTACTAGAAAACTGTTGTTACTGCCCAAGCCCGCGGTCAGCGTGTTGATAATGACAGTCTCTACAAACTGCCCGCACCCTACACAGCTGGTACCGGCCTTCGAGTGCATGGCTTACGAACGACAGACAGGCACTGATAGTGTGATCTGGGTGCCTGGCCAAGTTTTAAAATATTTAGCAGGAGGGGGAATAAAAATGGCCATGAACGTTCTTGCACGTTCCGTGTATGTATAGGCCTACTATACACATATTTATAAATGCACGTAAAATGCATACTGGGAGTAAACATCCTAGCTGTTGCAGGTAGACCTTCACACATGCGGCCGGAGAGGAAGCCAGCATGATCGAGCTGGACTTGATAACACCATTGAAGAGGCCTACAATCACCTTTCAATCACCTTTCAACCATGAAGTGAAAAATAGCCGATCAAGGCCTGAGAATAGCAGCCAGCTCTGCATGCATCATGGGACATGGCTACCCTTTTACCTATTCATTTCTGTGTAAACATCACATATATGGTTTACTTTTCCAGGTTTTTGATAAATACTTTTCAAAAGGTGTTCAATCATGCCCCAGGACCGTGTCGGAAGTTACCTAGTGTTGGTGAGTTGTGCTTTCAATTAAGTTGTCCGTTCTATCCGTTATGCATCTGATTTTATGCAAAATATATATACTATGCTTCTGTTATACTAATACAACGTTGCAAAATAATCTATTGGAAATATACTTGATTTCCCTTTTTTATTAGTGAATGGATCTGAAGACGCATACGTGTTGTCTAATGGATTGCTTTTCATATCATCGGTGAGTTGTCTTTATAGTTCAATAACAACATGAAAGAAATTTTTGAGATTCCCTCGCATACATCTTCAGCCTTTTGGCAGATACTGGTCGACAGCGCTTATGGCACACTTTAGACTTCTCATCCCTGGCACTTATAAATGACCGCCGACGTATATACGAGTGCAAAAATCTTACACGGAGAGACTCCTGACATAAAGCTTCAGTCTGACCAGTGATAGCTGGACTCGAACATGCGGTGTTATTGATGAGAGGCCGATTGGCTGCTGTAGGTACTACGCTTCAATTGTATTAGCCAGCCAGGGTCCCAAAATCGCCAGTCACAATTATGCACAGCTTGGTTAACATATGGTCCCAATTAGAATTCTGCCAATGCGGTCGCTGTCAGTTCGTTCAGCTCTCCCTGACTTCCTCTGAGGCCGTACGTGAGAAGGTCTGCAGCAACTGCGGATGGTCCTCCCACCATAATGCTGGCCGCCGCCGTATAAGTGATTATTCTTGAGTACGGCGTAAAACACCAGTCAGGTAAATAAATTAAAAACAAAAAAACAATTAGAATTTGCAGCACAGCGACCCAAGAAACTCTCACCATTGCGATCATTGTGAGTTCAAGTCCAACTCTAGGCTGGCTTCTTTGTGGGAAGGTCCACCAACAACCTGCGAATTGCCGTGGTTTTGCCCTCGGCTGTGGCTCCCCTCACCATTACTTTGGTCGCGGTCGTACACATGAAATATTGTTGAGTACATCGTAAAACTCCAATCAAATCAAAGATTAGAATTTGCAAATACAAAAACTGTACGTTTACATGATGAGAATTTAAAGCAGAGAAAAAAGATTTAGAGAAATAATCTTCGAGATAAATTGAATCAATATATGTTTCTTGTGACGAATTCCTGTGTAAGCAAACATGTTGGTGGATTTTCAGGGCTTTGGACACTCTGGGAAGATCCTCAGACTGGATCTGGACGCGGATGTCACTGATACAGACGAGTTCCGGATAGAGGGAGACTTTGACCCTTCTTCTCTCTCCCCTCACGGTTTAAGTGTGTGGCAGAACCCCAAATCTGGTGAGAACAGGGAGAGTTAACATCATCATTCATGAGAAGCTGATAATGCATGGGTGATCTATGTGTGACGTGGACTAAAATATTCCATTCCACAAAGCTAGTTTTGACTTTGAACCGATTCCACAAAGAGAGTGTTGACTCTTTGCCAATTCCACAAAACGAGTGTTGAATTTTTGCCGATTCCACAAAGAGAGTTCTGGCTTTGAGCCGATTCCACAGAGTGAGTTTTGACTTCGGGCCCATTCCACCAAGCAAGTTTTGACTTTGAGCCGATTCCCCAGTCAAAATCAAAACCCGCTTTGTGCAATCGGCTCAAAGTCAAAACTCTCTAGTTTTGACTTTGAGCCGATTGCACAAAGCGAGTTTTGACTTTGAGCCGATTCCACAAACAGAGTTTTGACTTTGAGCGATTTCACAAAGAGAGTTTTGACTGAAGTCAAATTTTAAGACTTGTATATAATCTAAATAGTTTAATGTAGCCCAAATAAACTCATTGCGGAATTATATACTTAACACTTATCATGTCTTCAGAATTTTGTCTTCAATCAAGGGTTCAAAAATAAGTGCTGAACTCAGATTTTATATTTTGACTGAAATCAAAAATTGTCTTTGGGATTCGACACGTGGTCTGAATGGCAAACTCTGATGGTTACCACTGTTTCCGGATGAACTAGTTGCTCGATCTCTGCTAGTTTTCAGCCGCTTCTCGTCTAAACTTTATATGGCCGCGCTTTTGCTGATTGTTCTTGAGGTCATAAAATTTCAGTCAAATAAAATAAATTTGAAGTTGTGTGCTAATCTATGCTAAACGAATTTGCATGTATTAACTGTCGTAAATTTAAACATGTTTTCGACATTTCGGCTTCATATGAAGTAAGTCCTGAATAATGTGTGGATAATTGCATATAATCCAAAGTATTATTCCACTTCAGATGTGTACGATTATGTCATAGGTTTTTTTATATGGATTGAGTCAGTCAGTAAAATCGTTTTCATTTATAATATCTATTCTATGTTTGTCCTAACACAGGTGAGGTAACACTGTTTGTTGTAAGTCATGCCAGAGCTGGGGAGAGAGTTGAGGTATTCCGCCATGATGGAACCAAAACATCCAAGGTGCTGAAGCACCTGAGGACCATTACAGACCCCAACTTTAAAACGTAAGTCTCACTGATGGCCGTATTTGCACTGGAGTACATTGGACCTGATAGAAGTACAGATTAGAGGTTAATACCGTGTAATGATCTTATAGACCGCTAGGACTACCATAAAGGCCTGTCTCAAGGACCGAGTCTGCCCGAGAGTGCGACAGTCGTGGTATTTACTCGATTATTACTTAATGAGTACCACATTTAAAATTTTGAAGTGGTATAAAATTCCTCGTAGTTTAATTGCCGGATGTCATGATCATTCCAGAATGTCCTGCAATTTGTCATCATCCGCCATCCATACGTACTGTGAATGAACAGACAGACGCCAGATAGCTTTCACGTTATATATATAGTATACTTCGCCTGACGTCATCCACCCAAAAATACAGATTCATCGCGAATTAATACAGGTCGATAACTCATCATAGAACAACTCAATGAATATTGAAGCGGCATATACAAAATGATGTTTAAATCCTTAAATGATGATCGGTGTATTCGTTCACGCAGGTAAATCAGAGAGTTTGTAGAATGTTGTGACGTCATTCCACTCCTACATAATTGTAAATTGTGCTTCTTTTTAATTGTCTATATAGAATATCGCCCCAGAATTCTGGTCACCAATGTTTTAGGTATTTCAAAAGTGGGCTTGTATCTTTCGAAAATGAAGAATTTTACATTTAACCAGTGACTTCCTGTTTTCTCGTGACTCAGTTTACTACAAATCTTCAACCTTTTGGCATGTTTGCAAGGTGGTTATTTAAACATATTCTCCAGGCATTTTTCTGTGTTGCATGATAAAATTATATTTTTATCGTCATATGTGACGTTTTCATCCAAGGTGAGATGGTTTATTCATCCATTTATTTGAATGCTGTTTTAGGCCGTATAGTATAGCTGCAAAGCTACATCATGCAGTCAATATGTTTTTTGTACATCAGACACCTCATCTGTGGATATTTCTCCATTTCCTTCACAGATTAAACGATTTGGTGGCCACTGGTCCCGACTCATTTTACGCTACCATATTCTACACCTTCGGTCTTACGGTAGACTTCCTGCTTCTTTACCCTGGGGGTGGGGTACTTCGTTATGACCATGGCAAGACCACTGTCTTGGACACAGGACTGGTCTTAGCCAATGGCATCAACATTTCTCCAGATAAACGGTGGGTTGGTCTGTTGGTTCTGCATCGCCTCTTTAATCTAATGAAAAAACTGGACATTCATATAAACAACCATTCAAGCGCTATGTGGTCCTGCCTTATTATATAGTGTTCATCTCCTAATAAATGTAGCTTGACATTTTAGTAAATACATGTATTTTTTTCCTCCAGTCATGCCACTTCAAACTGGAGTTAAATAAACAATACGCATTATCAGCTGATAGCGGTTGTTCTGCTGTATGTATTGGATTGATTTGTGTTTTACGTTATATCATACCTTCAACTACGTATAATAGTGTATGTCTTTACGTGAATTCCAGGTATCTTTATGTGGTAGAGGGAGGACGAAGGAACATTGTTACCTATGAAATACAGGCAGATAAAACAATCAAGCGTGCACAGGTATGACAATAGTTTCTGGGCTTGTTATGTGAATTCAAGCTAGCTCTTAACTGCCAGCCCTGGATGACTTTTTTCATATATTTGGACGGCGCATATATATAGTATTTTCATATATTTAGATATGACAGGGTGCTATTCGCCGAAGTAGGATGCATTGTAAAATTTCGGAAAAACAGTCGATTACTAATCTCCTGTCTAGTTACTCCTTCATAATGCTTGTAGTTGTAGACCGTCTAGACAGATAAAATCCGGAGCTGTCAATCACCCCAAAGGTAAGGTAAAAAGTATATTTCATCATGCTCAACCTGCCCGCTGATTCCAAGTTCCCAAAATGGCAGTCTTGTGTCTGTGATGATATTGTATACGGTGGTTATCCTGGTCCCCGGGCCTCGCGACTGCAAACGGTGGGAAATGTGTGGCCAAATAACCCAAATAGTTTTATGATGGACGGTCATTTTTGTGAAGTTCAAGGAAGCGGAGAAGTTGAAGTTGATGTGTAGATATTAGCAGTTTGGCGATCCAGAATTCTTTCATCTGATAGTGATGACAGTGATGTCATTGATGATAGTGACAGTGCATTAGGTCCTTTCATCGTTATAAAACATTTATATATTATGCATTAGTAATCGCAGTATGTTGTAGAATAAAAGTAATGGCAATTAATGCTTGTGATATAGCAGTATACAATTCCTCTTACAGAGCAGTGTACAATGTTCTTTATCTATTTATAATATTTATTGATTTTTGTTATTCATTTATTTATATCACTGGTCTTTTACGCCATACCTAAGAATATTTAACTTTATGATGGAGGCCAAAATTATGGCGAGAATTAATTTGTAACAACTATATGGCTTTTGACATAATCTCTTGTATGTATCATTGATACGAAGCTTTTGGATTTTTTGTTGTTCGAATTAAAGATGTAGACCTGCGTTCATTTTTACGTGTGATCACAGGTTCTTGACACTCAGACTGGCCCAGACAATATCCACGTGGATCCAGACACTGGTGATCTGTGGATAGGAGGTCACCCTAACAGTTATATCACAGGATTTCATCTGTCCTTTCCGGAGAAAAAGTACGAGTACCCTGCGTACTCCCAGGTAAAACATAACTCGGATCTCACTGAAGTCAGATCTATAGACTTTATTCGAATCCACTTATTTCCAGTAGCTTAAGGGCAAAAACACCACAGAGGACGCTTTATTTCAATACCTTTCCTCATGCACCCCGTTCCAACCGTGGAGAAATGGGGGTGAAAATCTTGTTCACGAACACTGATCTCGTGTCACACTTTGCCATTCGAAACCTCGTTTTCGTGTGGAATTAACACGAGTGCAGAAATTTGAATACGCGCATAGTGTCTGCTTCACAGACTAACTTGTCCTTTACAATATGTCTGAAGTAAAACCTATCCTCAATAGGTTCGTTGTTTTCTCTTGACATGACAATTTGATGATAGTACCAAGTCTTCACATCGGTATAAATATTCATAGGTAATTGATACAAATATTTTTGTGTTTACTAAAGCTGTGGCTTGAAAATGTGTGTACTCTCCGTATTAACTTATCTGGGCACTGCTAACTGTGGACGTGTGTACAAGCGATATGACTGCATATCTGATATCTGATATTTTGTAACAAGCTTATTATTTTATTTTGAAGTTCATAAAGCACAAAATATAATGGGAAACCGGTCATGTTTTCTTTTTATTCCAGGTTTTAAGAATGAGGGTAGATCGTGGTAAGATAACAAGCGTTAGAGAAGTCTATGTGAACGACGGGTCTGAGATTATGGCTTCTAGCATAGCCATCCCCTACAAGAAAACACTGTTTATTGGATCGGTGATTGAAGGAGCTGTAGTGTGCGAACTGATTTACCCTGGATAAACCTGTGTATCGCATGACACACACATACACACACACACGCGCGCACACACACACACACACACACACACACACACACACACACATATATATATATATATAGGTCTGCCAGCAACCTGCGGATGGTCGTGGGTTTCCCCCGGGCTCTACCGGGTTTTCTCCCACCTTAATGCTGGCCGCCGTCGTATAAGTGAAATATTCTTGAGTATGGCGTAAAACACCAATCAAATAAATAAATAAATAAATATAAATATATACTATAAAAGAAACGTGACAAACTCAACTTGTAGATTTAGCTTACTATTTTCACCGTATCATGACAGTTCTTCAGAGCTTTTTTATTTCAATATATTTTGCGACAGCTATATATATACATGCAGGTAGATTAAGCCATGGTGATCAGTCCTAGTTCCAAATTACATATAATATAATAAAGTTCAGGGTATTATCCATTCGGAGAAATTATCTCCCGATGTTTTCTCTGTTAACTTCAGACTTAAAGTTATGAATGAGGTACTGTTTTTTCATTCCTCTGGTTTGTGCTTTATTCACCGATAATTTAAAGAAGGGCATTATGTACAACTTGGCCCCACTGTGTAGGTTATGGATACATGATGCGATATGTTTGGTTACAGGTAAAATCTGTAAACTTGGAGTGTTAATTTTGTTGTCTTACTGCGTACTTGTATTACTGGTAATATGAAACCAAAAATGACTGCTTGTTATTAAATGTTCACAGCTTTAGCATCGTGGATCTCCTCCTGTACACTTGTCTCCACAGAAGTTGTGTAACTGGTTTCTATTAATTTGGTAGTGAACCGAGCCTATGTTAGGTAGATAGGGAGCCTGTCTTTTACCGTTTATAATTTTGGTTTGATGAAAAATTTTAGTGAGACGATCATTTGATTCTAGTAGTGGTCGGTTGTTGTGGATAATGGGAAAGAAGTTGAAATTGTTATTGGGTTATGAGTGCATATAAATGAAGGCGTATCGGTGATAGAAGTCGGTTTGCTGGCCCTTAAAACTGAAATATCAGTTTTATTTGCTTTGTCAATACGGATGTCTATTTCTTCCATTTGGAGGATGCCTCGTTAATAGAAAAATCTTTAATTCAGATAATCTGATTTGTCGGTACGATTGTGCAAATTCGTCTTGGTACTTTCGTGGCAAGTTTCTAAAGTGAACTTGATATCTGGGTGCAAATTGTTTAAGGTAGGAGGCCCAACTGCGTTTGCTGGAAACAAATACTTTAAATGCAACCTAATTCATTCTTTGCCATGACATCCATATATAATTACAACCTTAGTCTTGTGTATACATATATATGTTTTGTTGCAGTTTATATTCATTTTAGCGCGCCTCGTGCATTGCATATATTTTTTGACTTCTTTAACTATTATATTTGTAGCTTTTATTTTTTTATGTTCACGAAGGTATTTGAAGCGTTAATAAAGATATATTAAAAGAAAAATCAATGAGAATATTGTTTATCGATATGAAGACAGTGTTTTGAGTGTAATAAAATTGTATGCTCGAGACCATCTCTGGCTATATTCGATTGCAGATTAAGCGTATGCATAAGGAATTTTGCCAAGTAGCTATATGGTGAGAGTGGCGCTTTGATGGCCTCTGTTCAGATTCCTCGAATCATAAAAGCCACCGGCGTCGACCGTGTGAGCCAAATATTCATTGAATACATTGCAACTTCATACCTACCGGTAACTCCATTAAAATAAATAAACATGTATACTACCAAATATTTGCTCAGCCAAAAATAAACATTTTGGTTGCTTTTGCGACCATGTTTGTTTGTTCGATCGAAACACCAAGAACATAATTATATAAAGGTATTACTGAATTTGGCTCTGGTACACAACAGGCTATTCATTTTTACAGCAATAGATACGACAAAAACCATGCATACTGGCTTAAATTCATGAGTAACTGTCCCATTACAACGACTCCTGAATAAGGCATATACTGAACAGCAAAAGAAACATCAAGTCCAAAGACAAATAAATGTAAAAATACATGAATATAGTATACCCGTTTACTTTGCTGATAAATCAATGGCGTAATGATTCGCTCTAAAGCATCCTTTATAAAGCGTTATGTCACATAAACGTTGAGTATTCACGCTAGAAAGTATACACTTCACACAAAAGATGCTTCACCCTGCACAGAAGGTAGGCTCTTCGATTGTTTCAAGTCGGTGACTCGGTCAAGGCAATAAGATATAAATGATACATGTATATCAATGGTTGTTTGACTATCAGCATGTACTGACATGCGAAGAACTTGACGGCTGGGAGTAACGTAATCACTCTGACTGCTTGAAGCGCGATGGTGTCAGCCTTGTGTGGAGTTGCGGAATGTAGGCTAACTTTCACATCGAGCAACACAGATGTGAGAGTTACATTCCGCAACTACCTTCGATCCATCCGAGTTCCATCCGAATGATGCAATTTTGTTGTTGCTTAATGCCATAGTCCAGAATGTTTGTACTTGTACCATGACGGTCTCTATTATGGGTGGTGGAAACCGGAGTGCCGGACGTAAACCACCGATCTTTGGCAAGTTACTGACTAAATTAGAATATTTCGTATACACATATGCACACTATCCCTGTGCAACCAAACTATTCATATCCAAAGTGGGCCGTACACTCAGTGGCATGAGAAGAAGTCTCTTAATAAATTATGCACGCTCGACCGTGTAATTATCAATACAGAAACTGATAAGAACAATACCACTGTGATACAAAGTGTCTCTGATTACATTAAGGCAAATAGCCTGTTCTGTGATGGTATTCACAACCAGGAAATTGGAATGATTGACCTCAATATCACGAAAGCTAAAGTACGCCAGGCTGTATGTTAACTATTCAACACAAAACAAATTGATGAACGGTGTCATGAATATCTCTCTGATATTTCCTGCCGCATGCAAACAGCTATTTTTTCTAATTAATATCTACAAAATTAAAGATGTGCTTGATGAACCGGACCCCACCATCGCCGGTGAAGCCTATCAGATTTGTGGCTGAACATCTCTGAACTTGCGAACAAACAAACTCACTCCTTAAATTTACTTATGAGATTTCAAATTCAGAAATGAACTTTCTGGGCATCTCTATCTTTAAGAGAGAAAGATTCAAGCGGGATTCGATCCTTGATCTGAAATGCTACTCAAAGCCCACCGAAACGTACCACTATTTACACAGAGGGTCGGCACACCACCCGTCCTGCTTTAAATCTTTTATCTGCGGTGAAATCACCAGGTACTGTCGTAGCTGCAACAATGCGCTGGATTTCTTTAAGAAAATCCTCACTCTTGAAATCTAAATTGCCCATCAGAGGGTACTCGGAAAATGAAGTTGATTCCAGTGTCAACAAAGTGAAATCTGAGGACGGTCCTGTGAGACTCCTTCAGAAAAACAAGACTACCAAAGTCGTGTCCAACAAACAAGTGCGTTTTATAACCACTCATCACAATCGTCAAAGGAATATTAGAAACATCCTTAACAAATACTGGCATCTGATTGAAGGAAATAAGACTGTAATGAAATATTTCCACTTCATCCTCTAATCGGCTACCGTAGAGGCAAGAACCTACGTGAAATTCTGCGCAAATCCAAATTATAGCATATGCTAACTGTATCTTTGTCGTGAACTCCTGATGACGCGAGCTTTAAATACCAAACATACCCGAAACACTGTAAACATTGTCTTGTACACATTGAACCAATCTCCATTGCTATGACAACCATTCGCTTATACACAGAGCTGCCTCTTTCAGTCTTGTACTATTTACACAGCTTGCTGTAATGGACAGTTTCGAGTCTGAGTCTACCTCAGTTAAACTTTGGGTGTGGCTTACTGGATCAGTTTTTTCTCGGAGATTTCTTCGATAAATGTTACATCGTTGGTAACATCCGACCATGACTGTTATAGCCATTTTTGTCCTCAACATATATATATATATATATATATATATATATATATATATATATATATATATATATATATATATATATATATATATGTGTGGTGTTTACCTCGTACTCAAGAATATTTCACTTATACGACGCCGGATAGCATTATGGTGGGAGGAACCCACCCGGGGGTAACCCACGACCAGCCGCAGGTTAATAAAAGAATTAGCCTCACAGTCACTGCATGTAGCCATGGAGCTAATCCAACTGGAATTGACCATCATTTATGGTGAAATTGACAATCAATATTAACTTTTCCTTATGTCTCGGCATGTAACGAAGATTTAAGTGGTAGGTCACCTATGTATAATTCCACACAGTTGTGCCAATAACCCCTGTTACACCTGTCGTACACATCAACCTAAAAACTACAGTTATATATAGGATCAAAAAGTGCTAACTTAGCAGGATAGTTAACCTATCTTGGAGGCCCACAATGTTGATCTATACTGTAACTATAGAGCTGATCCTTCACTAACTGTAGGCCTGCACGTGTTCATATATATAACTGACAAGCTAGCCGGGACAGGGGCCTGTAATTTATATTCAAGATTTTATCACCACAACAAAGAAGCGCCCGCATCAGATATTTCCTAAGTGAAGAAAATAGTCCTAGTGCCGGTTATTCCCCTTTGATAGGCAACCTAGCCTACAAGAGTGTGTCCTAGCTTCGCGGCAGTCAAAATGTGGGGCAAGTTGGTGTTGATCGTGTTCCTCGCCGTGATATTGCAGCATGTCGTGAGATTCTTGTGAGTATCTACATACGTCTACGGAACAAATTGGCTGTTTATACATGTATGTACTAGAAAACTGCTGCTACTTATCTCAATCCCGCGGTCAGCGTGTTGATGATGACAGTCTCTACAAACTGCCTGCACCTCGCACAGCTGGTACCGAGCTTCGAGGCGTGGCTTACGAATGACAGATAGGTACAGATAGAGTTATCTGTGTGCCTGGCCAACTTTTAAGATATTTAGCATGGGAAAAATAAAAATGACCATGAATGTTCTTGCACGTTCCGTGTATGTGTACTATACCCATATTTATACCTGCACGTAAAATGCATGCTGGGAGTAAATATTCTAGCTCTTGTTGGCAGATCTCCCCACATACGGTCAGAGAGGAAGCCAGCATGAGCTGGACTTGATAACACCACTGAAGAGGGGTCTGTTATTAGGCCTACAGTCACCTTTCAACCATCAAGTGAATAATGGCCGATCACGGCCTGAGAATAGCAGCCAGCTTTGCATGCATAGGACATGGCTACTTTCTTACCTATTCATTTCTGTGTATATATTTTAATTATATGTAGCTATAAAGTGAGAGAAAACATTTTACCGAGGCATATGTATATATACATATATACATGTGTGTTTTGTTTAGCATGCCAATGCGTGTGAGTGACTTGTGAGTTCAAGTCCAGCTCATGCTGGCTGCCTCTCCGGCCGTACGCGGGAAGGTTTGCCACCAGCCTGCGGATGGTCGTGGGTTTCTCCAGGGCTATGCCCGGTTTTCTCCCACCATAATGCTGGCCGCCGTTGTATAAATCAAATATTCTTAAGTACGATGTAAAACGGCGTGAAACGGCGTAAAAAATAAATATATAACGCGGTGTTTGTGTAGATAATTAACAACTTTGGGCCTATACCGTGAAGAGAGCCTTATATAAGGACGATAGATCTAGATGATATCTTATTTTTTGAGAATAGAGAATAGAAACCAGCTTTGCATGCATAGAACATGACCACCCTCTTACCTATTCATTTCTGTGTTATATATATTGAAGTCCAGTTGAAGTCCAGCTCATGCTGGCTGGCCATACGCGGGAAGGTTTTGCCACCTGCTTGCGTATGGTCGTGGGTTTCTCCAGGGCTATGTCCGGTTTCTTCCCACGGTAATGCTGGCCGCCGTCGTATAAGTGAAATATTCTTGAGTACGGCGTAAATCACCAGTCGGTCTTTCAGCAATCTGCGGATGATCCTGGGTTTCACCCGGGCTCTGCCCGGTTTCCTCCCACCACAATGCTGGCAGCCATCGTATAAGTGAAATATTCTTGTACGGCGTAAAACACCAATCAAATAAAAAAATAAATAACGCGGTGTTTCTTTAAATAATTAACAGCCTTGGGCCTATAATGTGAAGAGAGCCTTATGTAAGGACGAGGGGCCTCCGTGGCTCAGTTGATAAGCGCGCTCGCGCAGCTTAATGATCCAGGAGTCTCTCACCAATGCGGTCGCTGTGAGTAAAGTCCAGCTCATGCTGGCTTCCTCTCGGGTTGTACGTGGGAAGGTCTCCCAGCAACCTGCGGATGTTCGTGCGTTTCCCCCGGGCTCTGTCCGTTTTCCACCTACCATAATGCTGGCCGCCGTCGCATAAGTGAAATATTCTTGAGTACGGCGTAAAACACCAATGAAATAAATAAATAAATGAATATATAAGGACGATAGACGTAGATGATGTCTTTTTTTTTTTTTTTGGTCAGTCATTTTTGAACCAGTTTACAATCAAACAACATCCCAAATTGGCGGTTTCCTGGCTGTTCGGATGTATGTGGGGAAAAGGCCATTTGATTTACCAAGAGCATTAGCGAATTCCGGTCCATAAGTAATGAATTATTCACACATGTATGGGCTTCTTCCATAACTTTCCGAGACGTATATCTAGAATTTAACCACGTTAACCACAATTGCTGTATGTTCGATTGTTTGGCATTGTAAATATTATTCATTTTATGCATTTTAAACCTCAACACATGTACAAGGCTGCGAGTGTAGTTTGTTTTTCTTTGTTATCACATACATGGTTTATTTTCCAGGTTTTTGATAAATACTTTTCAAAAGGTGTTCAATCATGCTCCAGGACAGTGTCGGAAGTTACCCAGTGTTGGTGAGTTGTGCTTACAGTAATTAAATTGTACGTTTTATCCGTTATGCATATGATTTTATGAAAAATATATACACTATACTGCTGTTATACTAATACAACGTTGCAAAATAATCTATTGGAAATATACTTGATTTCCCTTTTTTATTAGTGAATGGATCTGAAGACGCATACGTGTTGTCTAATGGATTGCTTTTCATATCATCGGTGAGTTGTCTTTATAGTTCAATAACAACATGAAAGAAATTTTTGAGATTCCCTCGCATACATCTTCAGCCTTTTGGTAGATACTGGCTGACACCTCTTATGGCACAGTTTAGACTACACTTGCCTGGCATCCATAAGTGACCGCCGTCGTATATACGAGTATAAAAATCTTACACGGAAAGACTCCTGACTTACTCCTGTGTAAGCAGACATGTTGGTGGGTTTTCAGGGCTTTGGACCCTCTGGGAAGATCCACAGAGTGGATCTAGACGCGGATGTCAATGATACAGAGGAGTTCCGGATAGAGGGAGACTTTGACCCCTCTTCTCTCTCCCCTCACGGGCTAAGTGTGTGGCAGAACCCCAGATCCGTTGAGGACAGGGAGAGTTAACATCATCATTCACAAGCAGCTGATAATGCATGGGTGATCTATGTAGGACGTGGACTAAAATAGTGAGCCCATTCCACAAAGCGAGTTTTGACTTTGGGCCCATTCCGCAAAGAGTTTTGACTCTTTGCCAATTCCACGAAGAGAGTTTTGACTTTGGGCCCATTCCGCAAAGAGTTTTGACTCTTTGCCGATTCCACGAAGAGAGTTTTAACTTTAAGACCGATTCCACAAACAGAGTTTTGATTTTGGCCCGAATCCAGAAAGTGAGTTTTGACTTTGAGTCGATTCCACAAAGAGAGTTTTGACTAGGCCGATTCCACCAAGCGAGTGTTGACTTTTTGCCAATTCTAAAAAGAGAGTTTTGGCTTTGAGCCGAATCCACAAAGAGAGTTTTGGCTTTGAGCCGAATCCACAAAGAGAGTTTTGGCTTTGAGCCGATTCCACAAAGAGAGTTTTGACTTTGGGCCAATTGCACAAAGAGAGTTTTGACTTTGAGCCGATTGCACAAAGCGAGTTTTGACTTTGAGCCGATTCCACAAACAGAATTTTGACTTTGAGCCGATTTCACAAAGAGAGTTTTGACTGAAGTCAAATTTTAAGACTTTTATATGATCTAAATAGTTTAATGTAGCCCAGAAAGCTCATTACGGAATTATGTATCTATACGTAACACTTCTTCAGAATTTTGTCTTCAATTAAGGGTCCAAAAATAAGTGCTGAACTCAGATTTTATACTTTGACTGAAATAAAAATTTGTCCTGTGAATTCGACTGGTTGCTCCTGATCTCTGCTAGTTTTCGCCCGCTTCCCGTCTAAACTTTATATGGCCGCGCTTTTGCTGATTCTTTTTGAGATATAAACTTTCAATAAAATAAATTTGAATTGTTCGGTAATCTATGTGAATAAAATATGCATGTATGAACTGACATGCCCGTGACAGTGTGCCATATTCATTGTACAACCACGTATGTATTCGTAGCGTGTAAAATCTGTATCCGTCTTGTGTCGTTATACATCTTTTTGTCAGAGTCTTAAATTTAAACATGTTTTCGACAGTTCGGCTTCATATGAAGTAAGTCCTGAATAATGTGTGGATAATTGCATATAATCCAAAGTGTTATTCCACTTCAGATGTGTACGATTATGTTATAGGTTTTTTTTATATGGATTGAGTCGGTCAGTAAAATCGTCTTCATTTACAATATCTGTTCTATGTTTGTCCTAACACAGGTGAGGTAACACTGTTTGTTGTAAGTCATGCCAGAGCTGGGGAGAGAGTTGAGGTATTCCGCCATGATGGAACCAAGACATCCAAGGTGCTGAAGCACTTGAGGACCATTACAGACCCCAACTTTAAAACGTAAGTCTCACTGATGGCCGTATTTGCACTGGAGTACATTGGACCCGATAGAAGTACACATTAGAGGTTAATACGGTGTAATGATCTTATAAACCGCTAGGACTACCATAAAGGCCTGTCTCAAGGGCCGAGTCTGCCCGAGAGTGCGACAGTCGTGGTATTTACTCGATTATTAGTTAATGAGTACCACATTTAAAATTTTGAAGTCGTATAAAATTCTTTGTAGTTTAATTGCCGGATGTCTTCATCATTCCAGAATGTCCTATAATTTGTCATCATCTGCCATCCATACGTACTGTGAATGAACAGACAGACGCCAGATAGCTTTCACGTTATATATATATAGTATACTTCGCCTGACGTCATGCATCCAAAAATACAGATTCATCGCGACCTAATACAGAATATATCGTGTTAAGGTCGATAACCCATCATAGAACAACTCAATGAATATTGAAGCGGCATATACAAAATAATGTTTAAAACCTTAAATGATGATCGATGTACCCGTTCACCCAGGTAAATCAGAGAGTTTGTAGAATGTTGTGACGTCATTCTTACATAATTGTAAATTGTGCTTTTTTTATTGTCTGTATAGATTATCGCCCTAGAATTCTGGTCACCAATGTTTTAGGTATTTCAAAAGTGGGCTTGTAGCTTTCGAAAGAGAAGAATTTCACATTTAACCAGTGACTTCCGGTTTTCTCATGATTCAATTTACTACAAATCTTCAACCTTTTGGCATGTTTGCAAGGTGGTTATTAAACATATTCTCCAGGCATTTTTCTGTGTTGAATGATAAAATTATATTTTTTGTGATGCTCTGAAATTGGCCAATCCAACCAATGTAGTTTGTCTTAAAAATATGCATAAATTGCACTCAAAGTTGCTATTTCATATGTGATAAGGTTGAAGAACTACGACACGCTCCATTCTTGGAATCCATCTATAGTGGTGCCGAAATACACGTAATTACCAATTCATATGTCACGTTTTCATCCATAGTGAAATTGTTGATTTATCCATTTATTTAATCGCTGTTTTAGGCCGTATAGTATAGATGCAAAGCTACACCATGCAGTCAATATGTTTTTGTACATCAGACAACTCATCTCTGGATATTTCTCCATTTCCTTCACAGATTGAACGATTTGGTGGCCACTGGTCCCCACTCATTTTACGCTACCATATTCTACACCTTGGGTCCTACAATAGACCGTCTGCTTCTTTACCCTGGGGGTGGGATATTTCGTTATGACGAGGGCAAGACCACTGTCTTAGACACAGGACTGATCTTAGCCAATGGCATCAACATTTCTCCAGATAAACGGTGGGTTTGTCTGTTCTTTCTGTATCGCCTCATTTCGTTTCCCACACAGTCATAACACCAACAACATTTTCAACTTAATCATGGGCAGTATTTCCTGATACACAATTATCTATTGGTAAACCATTTCCAACTCCATCATAGACACCTTCCAACACTGACATTGACACCATTTCCAACCCTGTCATAGACACCTTTTCCAACACTGACATAAACACCATGTCCAACTCTGTCATAGACACCTTTTTCAACATTGTCATCAACACCTTTTCTGAAAACCATTTCCAACACAAACATGCACACTATCTTCGACACAACCATGCATGCCTTTCCAACCATGCATGCCTGACTATATGTCAGTCATATTTTTGACTGATCCGAGTGATCGATAGAGTACATCAGCCGAGTATGTGACACTATTATATAGTGTTCATCTCCTAATAAATGTAGCTTGACCTTTTAGTAAATACAGGGTTTTTTTTTTCTCCAGTCATGCCACTTCAAACTGGAACAAAGAAATAACGCCAAAGAGTTAAATAAACAATACGCATTATCAGCTGATAGCAGTTGTTCTGCTGTGTGTATTGGATTGCTTTGTGTTTTACGCTATATCATACCTTCAACTACGTATAATAGTGTATGTCTTTACGTAAATTCCAGGTATCTTTATGTGGTAGAGGGAGGACGAAGGAACATTGTCACCTATGAAATACAGGCAGATAAAACAATCAAGCGTGCACAGGTATGACAATAGTTTCTGAGCTTGTTATGTGAATTCAAGCTAGCTCTTAACTTGTGCTAGCCCTGGATGGCTTTTTTACATATATTAGACAGCGCTCGCATAGTTATGGCTGGGTGCTATTCACCCCAGTAGGATGTATTGTAAAATTTCGGAAAAACAGTCGATTAATATCCTCGTGTCCAGTTTCTCCTTTATAATGATTGTAGCGTTCTAAACCGTCTAGACAGGTAAAATCCGGAGCTGCATGTCGATCATCCCAAAGGTAAGGTAAAAAGTATATTTCATCATGCTCAACCTGCCCGCTGATTCCAAGTTCCCAAAATGGCAGTCTTGTGTCTGTGATGATATTGTATACGGTGGTTATCCTGGTCCCCGGGCCTCGGGTCTGCAAACGGTGGGAATTGTGTGGCCAAGGAACCCAGATGATTATATAATGGACGGTCATTTTTGTGAAGTTCAAGCGAGTGGAGAAGTTGAAGCTGATGTGTGGATATTATCAGTTTGGCGATCTAGAATTCTTTCATCTGATAGTGATGACAATTATGATAGTGACAGTACATATGTCCATCATTATAAAGCAGTGTTATATTATGCATTAGTAATCGCAGTATGTTGTAGTGTAAAAGTAATGGCAATTAGGTCTAATGCTTGTGATATAGTAGTTTACAATTCCTCTTAGAGAGCAAACATATGCTTTATTTTTTATATAAAGGTGAAATGTCAGGATTTACGTCACTGATAAAAGTGATATCTCACTGACTAAAGTTAGATTTCACTTTTGTAATTTCACACCACAACGCCATGACGTCACAAAGAAATATTTTGTTTTATGACGTTCCAGTCCAAACTTAGCAGAATGTCGTCATAATACAAGTTCAGTCAACTTTAACATTTCTTACGTCACGCAACAAGACACGACGTCATACAAGATGCCATGTGCGACGTCACTCTGTATACACAAATCTATGAAGGCCTACAGCTGTAAACATGCCTAAACTTGTTCAAATACACAAAATCACGATATTGTACAAAAATAAATAATAAATAGAATATTGCACGGTGAAGGTTGAATATCATAAATATTTTTCTCGTGAAAGGTGGAAATGATAACCCACGAGACGCGTATCAGTTTCACCTCTCACTCGAAAAATATTTATGATACTCAACCTTCACTGCGCAATACCCTCTATCTATTTGTAATATTTATTTATTTATTTGTTTATTTTTTTATTCATGTTTAACGCATACCCAAGAATATTTAACTTTATGATGGAGGCCAGAATTATTGCGGGAATTAATTTGTATCAACTATATGGTTTTTGACATTATCTCTTGTATATATCATTGATGCGAAGCTTTTGGAGTTTTTGTTGTTCGAACTAAAGATGTAGGCCTGCGTTCATTTTTACGTGTGATCACAGATGTTTGTCACTGAAGTCAGATCTATAGGCTTTATTCGAATCCACGTATTTAAAGTGTGTAAACCGAGTGCAGTGTTCTCGTGCCAGCTGCTTAAATGTAAAAACAGCACAAAGGACGCTTTATTTCAATACCGTTCCTCCTGCGATTTCCAACCGTGGAGAAATGGGGGGTGAAAATCTTGTTCACAAACAAGATCTCGTGTCACACTTTGCTATTCGAAACCTCATTTTCGTGTGGAATTAACACGAGTGCAGAAATTCGAATATGCGCATAGTGTAGGCTCCCCAGACTAACTTGTCCTTTACAATACGTAGGAGGTAAAACCTATCTCCAATGGGTTCGTTGTTTTCTCTTGACATGACAATTTGATGATAGTACCAAGTCTTCACATCTGGTATAAATATTCATAGTTAATTGGTACAAATATGTTGTGTTTACCAAAGCTGTGGTTTGATAATATGTACACCCTCCGTCTTAACTTACCTGTTCACTGGTAACTGTGGATGTGTTTACAAGCGATATGACTGCATATCTGATATCTGATATATTGTAACAAGCTTATTATTTTATCATGAGGTTCATAAAGCACAAAATATAATGGGAAACCGGTCATGTTTTCTTTTTATTCCAGGTTTTAAGAATGAAGGTAGATCGTGGTAAGATAACAAGCGTTAGAGAAGTCTATCTGAACGACGGGTCTGAGATTATGGCTTCTAGGATAGCCATCCCTTACAAGAAAACACTGTTTATTGGATCGGTGATTGAAGGAGTCGTCGTGCGCAAACTGATTTACCCTGGATAAACCTGTGTATCGCATCACACGTCTATATATATACAGGAAGTCCAACCTTACAACTGCGTTTGCTGAAAACAAATATTTTAAATGTAACCTAATCCATTCTTTGACAACCTTAATTACAACCTTAGTCTTGCATATATATACATATATATTCATTTTAGCGTACCTCGTGCTTGCGTATATATTTTTTTACTTCTGTGACTATAATATTTGTAGCTTTTGTTTTTTTTCTGTTCACGAAGGTATTTGTCGCGTTAATAAAGAATAAAGATATACCGGTATTAAAAGAAAGATCAATGGGAATATTTTTTATCGATATGAAGACAGTGTTTTGTGTGTTTTGCATGTTTAAGACCATCTCTGGCCATATTCTGTTGCAGATTAAGAGTATGCACGAGGAATCTATATAGAAAATAGCTATAAGTAAGAGTGGCGTTTTGACAGGCTCTGTTCAGATTCCTCGAATCATAAAAGTAACCGGTGTCGATCGTGTAAGTCAAATATTCTTGAATACATTGCAACTTCATAACTACCAGTAACTCCATTAAAAAAAGAAACATGTATACTACCAAATATTTGCTCAGCCCAAAAAATCTTGGTTACCTTTGCGACCATGTTTGTTTGGTTTCATCGAAACAACAGGAACATAATTATATAAAGGTGTGACTGGATTTAGCTGTGCTACACAACGGGTTATTCATCATTAAAGAAATAGATATGACCCAATCTATACATACTGGCTTAAATGCATGAGTAACTGTCCCATTGCAACGACTCCTGATTAACACATAGGGCCTATACAGCAAAAGAAAATCAAGTTCCAAGACAATTAAATGTCATAATACGTATACATACTATATCCGTTCACTTCGCCAATAAATCATTGACGGTCCCTTTTATGGGTGGAGAAAACCGGAGTGCCGGACGTAAACCACCGACCTTTGGCAAGTTACTGACTAACTTACCCGCATATTTCGTATATAGATATGCGCGCCATACCGGATACTTCGCATACCTAATGCAAAAGGATAGAATCTTCGAAATAAATGTGAAGTCGCCTATTTGACGTTTTAATATTTAGACAAATTGTGTTTGTCATCTGTACCGCTTCGTTGGCCTAATGGTTAGAGCGTCCGCCTCGAAGACCCCAGGGTCAAACCAGGGTTGATCTATGTATTGAAAATTTAGACGCCATTTTATTTGATTGGTGTTTTAAGAGGTAATCAAGAATATTTCACATAGGTCTTTAGCATGGCGGCAAGACAGGAAGCCCGCATGAGCAGGACTTGAACTTACAGCCACTGGACTTGCGAGAGACTTCTGAGTCACTGTGCTGCGCTAATACGCTGACCACTTGACTGCATGACGATGTAGACCAAATTCTAAGTCACAACTGTATTATTTTATTTTGAAACGGAAATATGGAGCAAAATTAACGTTATGATTATATCTGATGAAAGCGTGATTTATTTTCGACTCGGGACCTATGTATATAGCCGTGTGATGGTTTGTCAAATGAATTTTATCAACATTTTTGGCGTAACATCAAACCTTTTCTTTCGAAATCGCCGCAATTTAGTCAGACATTGAACAGTTAGTCAGTGCGAAGTTGTCTCCCCTGCTTCCTAAACTGAAGCATGCGCTGGTAGTTGACTTCCGTCGCGGAGCATGTTGCGTTTCCACTTGACATAATAGTAACTTCTTTCTCGTGTATAAAAGCTTTATTTTGCTTTTGTTAAAGCGTTTATTGTGATCTTAGCTGTTGGAAACTAATCAGACTTACACAAGATGCCGAAAAATAAGGGTAAGTTGTCCAGAAATAACAATGTGGAAGTGGCAATCTGTTAGGAATTTCTCGAGCAGACCAGCGTTAGAAAACAACAACCACAAACTGCGTCACAGATTTCCTGGATTGGACATCAGTGATGTTATCCAACGATTGATTATGGCAATGTATTTACACTTATTTAGAGCAATTACAGTCCTGTTTGTTGATGAATGTTAGAAGAAGATCGCGAATGTAATTTTTTAAAATACTAGTCATATTTGTGATAAAATGCATTAGCCCCAGTTGGCTACTTCAACTCTTCTCTTTATACTGGGCTGGCAGAGTATCGTAGCCACAGGTGTAGCTAATGGTAAATTATACGCCAGTTCACGCGTATGTCCGATGAGTCCTATCTAAACAATGGCAGCGGTCCAATTTTTGTTTCGCAAACACTGAAATATGTAAATCAAAAAGAGGTGGAGGTGGAATTTGATAGTCCGTCATTTACCTTGGCTCTTACTTCTCCGATCGCCTGTACAAGCAACATCCAAGGTATATTCCATTTGGTTATGGCACACCAGCCCTGCATTCATGACACAGCAAACCATTTCTTAACAAGGCGGCCATTTGGCTCGTCTCTTGAGGTTTAACGCACATGCGCCATCTAGGGACAATAACTTTTTCTAGACCCATAACTGGTGATGGCAAAATCACTGCTGCTTTAGCGATGACTGTGAGGTAAATTTGGATCTCCTGTGTCTTTATCAAGTGGAATATATGCAAGATGTTGTGTCTACGGGCAAGCTGAGAGGTAAGACCCAAAGTTGACACCAGTTTTAGAGCGCAGACATTGTTTAGAAGGGACTTCGCGGACAAGGTGTGAGTTGGTGTATGGTTTACCCTTGGTTGCCCTTGTGGCTATGATACTCCGCCCAGCCCAGTATAAATAGAGGAGTTGAAGTAGCCACCTGGGGCTAAAAAATACATGTACCCAGACGACATCATCGATTTCCTTGAAAGTTGACCAAGCTAATTTACAACATAGAAAACAAGTCAGAAATTTATGAATGGTGAAAATCTGAACAATTGATATCTGGATTATCCAGCGTAATCCAGAAAATAAATCTACCAAATTTAAAATCATGCCCTGGGATGACGAAGCAATCTTAGACTTATGTCAGAATTTCAGTCATTAAACTTGATGTGTTCCTTTTTGTTTCTTTGGCTAAAATTTGTGTTTTGCAATAACTTACCCAGAATCTTGGCAAGTGGGAGGTATTTCATTCCTAGTAAGTCAGGGCGGTGATTTGGGCAGTTATAGAAAAATGCCTTGGTTTATTTTAAATAGTGTGAGGTTGACTAAGGCATGTGACACTTGTGATAATGGTAGGTTTTTAGTTCAGTGCGCTATCACGGCATCTATCTTTGGGCATTGTTGGTCGTTGACCCCTTCTAAGATGCTTAATATGAATAGCAGATTCTTCAATGAACGGACATCAAGCCCTTTGTCCCATGATGATCTTGTAAACAACAACCTTAGCTTAACAAATCTCATTAACTTTGCTGTGTTTTCACAAAAGCTGGGTCACGTCACAAAAGCTCTCTCGTACCAATGCCATAAACAATGTGACAGTGAGAAAATACAAACAAAAACGTCTGATACCCAACCAAAGAGTATTAGCTCTGTTCTGTCTTCAAAGGGCCGATGTATCATGGAGTTGGGCGCTTGGTCTGGACGATGTTCGTGGACACAAGCGTCGTGTTTTAGTTGCCCTGCTCGTCCACATCCTGCATGGGTATAAGCATTTGGCCTAGCTGGCTGTACTGACATCAGGGAATTTACCGAACATAGCAGGACCTTGTGATTGATAACAGACCTTTTCATTCAGATTTTGGAAAGATGTTTTCACCACAAATCTGACTTTGCTAAGGAAAAATAATACAACATCACAATGTTTTTCTTCAAAACAATGACTCTCCAGAGGCGGTTCCTTGCCAGATCACTGTGACAAGTTACTGCAGTATCCTGCTCAACATGTACGCTTTGTGACCCGTCATGCAGCTGTTCTCAGTTTCCTGCTCATAAATGTATGGTTTCACTGTAAGAAACCGCACTGACAATCGGGAGCTAATGGGTTTTCTGACGTGACAGCCAATTATCACATGACGATTTCAGCACTAGTGATTGGCCAAGTTCATAAGGGCTTCCACAGCATGGCTACTCGGAGTGAATTCTCCATCAGTGCCATATCTTCAATGCTGAACTTCATCTTGTCGGCTTTCAAACTTAACTCTTTAGTAATAGTTTTTGTCAATAATCTATTTCATCTGTAACAGTGAACTGATTGTGTCATTCACACAGGAAAGGGAGGTAAAAACAGGAGGAGAGGGAAGAATGAAAATGAAAACGAAAAAAGAGAGCTGGTGTTTAAAGAAGATGGTCAAGGTAAACAAATTCATTTTTTTTTTAAGGAATCCAATGTAAGGATGTGTTAAATGTGGCTTTGTGTGTTTTGAGTGCATTTTCTATTGTTTGACATTTATTCAGAACCCAATCCTGTAATTCCTATTTTTTTTTTTTTTTTTTTTTTTTTGGCAGAGTCATGAGTGAGTTAACTTTATAATTGTTATGAGAAATGCACAATAAACTTAAAATCATATCATGCTTTACAGAATATGCACAAGTGACAAAGATGTTGGGCAATGGGAGATTGGAGGCCATGTGTTTTGATGGTGCCAAGAGGTTATGTCACATCCGAGGAAAGCTACGAAAGAAGGTTAGACAGTCCGAGAAGTCTGTTCAGACCTCTGTTATATCTGGTGCCAGATGTTTTTAATATCATAAGGAAGCTTTTGTGTACAGGGACTTACATTGACCTTGATTTTGAAAGCTCAGGTAACATTTGTAATACATTTCATGTGGGCTGTAATAGTGATAATGTCTAGAGGTCACATTTACATGCACTTTTAGTGTGCTCTGTATTATGCTTAATCTTATTACTTACCTCATGGTACACTACGTTGGCACTGGAAAATTCTTCATGAAGGTGATTTAAGCATTCGGATGATACTTCAATACTAATAAATTCCAAATAAAAGAATAGCAGAAATCAACACACCGTAACAATGCCTTAAGATCATAATGTTGTGCAATTTACCTTTCAGGTATGGATAAACACTGGTGATATAATCTTACTTGGATTGAGAGATTATCAGGACTCCAAAGCTGATGTCATTCTGAAGTACACACCAGATGAAGCCAGAAACTTAAAGGCATATGGAGAATTGCCAGAATCTGGTAAGTTTGACACACCAGATTGGAACACATCCAACACCCAGATCACCAAGAATGGGTCAGGTGGGCTGTATGGATTAGAAATGGCATGATGTGCCAATGCCTGCAGAAGTGTATAAAAGGAACAGCCTCTGGTGCATAATATCCCATTGGTGCTCAAAACTATTCATGAATTGTATTTTCGAGTCAGAAATGGACATGATACTCGTTCCAAAATGAAATTTGTGATTTTAAAGTGTGTAAAGCACTTCTTTGTGATTCAATTTTTTTAAGAGAAAAGGAAAATAGTTATAAAGCAAAATGTGTCAGAATTTTGTTAGCCAGGTCTTTGCATTTGTTGACTATTAACAAGGATGAGTTTAAGATGCCTGACGGTGGAAGTGAATCTCTCTTTTTTGAAATCTTTAACGTGACTTATGAACCATTTTATTTTCGTGATTACAGCAAAGATCAATGAGAACATTGGTGAAGATGAAATGGAAGACCTGAACATTACCTTTGATGAATTTGATGGAGATGATGAAGAAATTGATGGTGTAAGTTGGCCCATAGTTATGATATATATTAAATTTCACAAACTACATGTATATTCAGATTCTTGACTACACAAAAAATACTTGTGAGAACCAGTAGAACTATTTCTCAAAATAAGTATTGAGTCACACTTCACTGGCTAAAAATTGTGTAAAATAACTCCTGTCTTTCCTGCGCATGGATGGGTTACCAATTATTTTGCTGAAGGCCCAAAGGGGGTGGAACAAATTTGGTGTAATTTTAACATGGTTGTTTATTTATTGAAAAAAAAAAGTCACGATATTTAATCTAGCAAATTTAGGTATTTGATTAGAGATGCTACTGATTCAATAGATAAAGAGTGAAGAGTTCAAAAGCCAAATGAAGTAGTTCCAAAGACCTTTTAACATTAGGGTGGAATGTCTTTGTCAGAATACCTTCTTTTGCATTGTTCTTGATCCATCTGGTTTGCTTCGTTTCAGATTTGATATTGGTAGCCTGAGGATAACATTATTTGAAGTCAGATGTAAATGTATCTCCTGATGTGAACATGTACAGACCAAACTGTGTGCTGAGAAAGACTTTAACGACCTCTTTGTGCATACTCAATATTACTTTTGGTAGACGACAGTGTGGATGCAACAGACTTTCAAAACGATGTCCTCTCTGTGCCGGTAATATCGTGGTTGGATGGTTATACAGTCAGGATGAAATAGTGTATGTGTAACTAAGAAGGATGTTCTTGATGGAAAACTTTTCTATGCTGTTTATATATGTAATTAATGGTTTGAAGATAACAAGGATGGGTAAGTGAATTAAAACAAGGGCGGGGGTGGGGGGTCAGTGTCAGTCAATAACAAATTGATTGTCTGTGGTACGTATAATAGTCTGTGAATGTTTCAATTCAAGAAAGATACTGGCTATTGTAGACGAATATAGAGTGGGTGTAAATTGAACCAGTATATACTTGATAATGTAAGGATATCAAAAAAATTGACAAAAGTCAGGTGTTTTTCTGCTAGATTTTGGATCTTTAATATATTTAACGTTGGATTACCAGTAGAGAAATGTTTATGGAAATGGCTCAAAAATACCTATTTATAGAAATTCATCCGATTTAAGACCTAAAAAACAGTAGCTGAAATAACACTGACAATGTGTATTGGAAATGGCCAGGCTTGACTATCTGTCATATTTAGAACAGGATTCCAGGAGGAGTTCACACAAGTCTAATGTGTATGCAAGAAATTAAATATGGAGAAGTGCTTCAGGAAAATGTCAGCATTAGGGCCATAGGAAATAGCTTGATTAAAAAAATATTTTACCCCTAGCCAACAAAGCTTATCAGTTGTGTTGAAGATAAAATGCAGACACAAAGTGCTTTCAGGCAAAGTCAACACTAAATATAGATTTGCTAAAAAAATCACTGATTAAATTGTGGATACATTGTGAAAATCTACAGCATTGAGAGCAGAAAGCACTTGATGTGTACTCTGCAGTATTTAAGGTAACTCTATTGATTGACCGTTCTGTGCCAATCACTGTCATTTCTGTTATAGGTTATGCTGAATCTGTTGACTCTCTGTCTTTTAGACTCTCACTCTCTGTCATCAAGACTTTTGGGGCATTTAGTGCTGTGACATGAAGTAAAATATACATGTATTTGCAGTCTAAAAATTATGTTGGTCAAATGTTGACTGCACAAGTTTTAAGAAATCTGAGATCAAAATGACCGAAATATTACAATTGTTCAAGATCATCATATGGTGAAGAATGAGATATTGTAAATTTTGAAATCTTACATTTGAAACTTAGACGTTCCACTTAACTATCCGCTACATTTAATCGATATTGTGCTTTTGGTTCTCATTATGCAGCATATTGGTGTTTCAGGAGAAGAAAGTAATATTTGAGTCAAGAAAATTTGCCCTGGAGTGTGATAAAAACCTTGAACTATAGAGCTACATTTGAGTGTATACAGTAGTTGTCCTTTCGGCTCTATCCAGCATAAACCTACTGTAATTAAGAAATCTATAAATCTGACTTTCTTAATTATTTTCAAATGAATTCACCTGAATAACAACTGCATGGACTGTATTTGAAGGCCGCCTCTTGTTTGCTAACATTCATTTTATCTGTCATCTATTAAGTAGAAATACACGTGTCTTCGGTCAATTCTTGTTCAGAATATTTTTTTTCTTTACATAGACATATAGGGATTTAAGGTAATAAAATCCTCAGTTGTAACGCATTGGTTACTTTCTGAATAGTAAAGTGGCGTCTTGTATTTATTATTTTACGTCGAGGACTTCAATCAAGGGAGGTAAATCTAGTGTGTTCGAGTTATTTCCGATATGAGTTACTTTTCTTTTTCTCTTGGGTTGTTAAGCTTCACATGGATGGCTACACATAGCAGTCAAAAGCATACAATTTCTTGATATAATAACAGTTCGATAATGACTAGGACAAAATACCAGTGTTTCCTTCTGGTTCCATTCTTGAACATGCAGTAAATTTGACTAGCGGTACTAGGTGATGAGGCTCTGTAGTTGAACTACATGTAAATGTCAGTCGGCCAGATCTGAATCTTGGCTACTCTCAAAAATCTTATCCTGTTAAACAGTATGCCTATTCGATGCTAAAATGTCTTCTGTCATTGGGGCAGAGTATTCAGAGAAATATAACACACACATTGTTATTAATTCAGCGGAAATATATGCGTCGAACGAGACTTTCACATACCTGCCACCAACCAAAATGGAAGGATCACTAATCACAACTCCCAAAACGATGTTTAACATAAACCATCAAAGAACTAAGAAAGTACGATATCGAAAGTACAAAATATGACGAAATCAGGAAAAAGGAAGAGTCCACAGCTTTCAGTGATGGAAGACTGGAGGAATCTTCTAGGTGAATGAGTGAAATCAGTATTCAAATCACATACCATGGTAGTAGGCGTTTTTGATAATATGTATGTCAGTTGTGCTTTACAATTGTTAAGATATCCAACGTGGTAACGAAGATTCGGCCCCAGCCCCGGGTTAAGCAGAATTAGAGACAGTCGTAAAGCAGAGTGGAGTGAGATTTAATAATAGACTTTATCAACAGAATGGTCTGTTTAATATAGCACAGTGTTATGTGATAACAGCAGAACACATTCTACTTTCACTCAGAGAACAGAATTAAAACTAACTGATTCATTTTTTTCCCTCCCAGATGACTGTTTTACTTCTCTCCCTCTGCTATACCAACTTGAGATAAATCTTGTAATAATTTAAAGGCTGAATTTCCACCTTTTATCGCAGATTGTATATACAATTGCATGAATTGTACATCACTGTGTAATAGCAAAATGTGATGTGAAACTCGATTTTACGAGGTAAACTCTAGAAGATCATGGCGTCAGGTATAACATGATTTGTGACATTTTAATTCGCTTTATGTAACTGCTACTCATTTATCATTCCCACCACCCGCCTTGCCGCATTCCGCATGTCTGCAAATGCAGAAAGATAATTCCGTGGCTTGTTTCCACGTTTAGCTTTTTGCGCAACTACGTGTAGGCCTATATAGCCTTATGCATAGCCTCATTTGCTGTGGACCTCACTGAAGCGACTTATTCTTGGTCACGTGTTTATATAAATTATGACAGGTCCAAGTCAATGATGTGTCTGATGTTTAGAAATGCCGCCCGCATGGTGCGCACAGTGAGGTCCACGGTTATACTGGCTGCAAGGTCCCCCGTTTGCCAATGGTATAAATATGCGCTATGACATCGCCGATCCGCTCATGACTAATGAGGTACCAGGCTCGAATCCAGCAGTCGCAAGCTCGGCTCAGAAGATATGTACATGACATATAATAGTGGTCATGTATTATTATAAAGTGTGAAAAGTTTTATTGTTAGCCACCTAGTAAATAAACGGCACGCCTGTGTGTATTGCTGTGCCCTTTATCGGTCAAGAAGGTAGCTAAAACCCTTCAAACCTTAAGTTGGAGATTAAGTTGGCAACGGTCTGTGCGATTCAGTTACCTTAAAGATCAGAATTCAACACCAGTAAAGCGAGACTTAACTTCCCATGACAAGTACGGTAATTAACCCGCTGGTTTGTATTTAGTAGTCTCTGCGACCTTTCGTCAAAGGTCGAGTAAAGGTTATTCTATGCAGCCCACGATCTCAGAGAAATGACCTGGAATGATATTTCTTCAGGAGTCGTGGTAAATTTTTGCTGAGGCTGTTTAGCCATCCCTTTATATGATTTCGATCATCTATACTATTCCAATAAACAATAAAAGGGGAATTCCCGATCGTGTTTATATATATATATATATATATATATATATATATATATATATATATATATATATATATATATATATATATATATATATATATATATATATTTACATTGAGGTAATCGTGAAAAAATACAGTAACAAGCTGTCCACGGCGTGTTGCAAGATCGTGAAACCAGCAACACCGTGTGGAGTTTACACGTGGATGTGCTTGAATATCCCTGTCTAATTGTCTTTCTGGCGAATAATAAAAAAAAAAAACATTTTTTTTTCAGCCTTAATCTTGTTGCGATGTTGTGGATAAACGTTTTAGTTATTTAATTTTATTGTTTATATATTTCATGCATTTCACTGAAGCAACGATGCACGGTCATGTTCATGAGTGAAGTAAATGTGGCAGAGCCAAGGGAGAAACTACTACGCACGTATTGGTAACACGTAACCTGAAGGGGTGATGTGGCCGAAGGATCATGGCGTACTAATGTAGCACAATGACTCCGGAGCCTCTCACCAATGCGATAGCTGTGAGTTCAAGTATGGCCCATGCTGCCTTCTCCGGTCATATATGGAGAGGTATGACAAACTATAAATGGTCGGCAATGTTCCGTTTCCTCTCGCCAAAATGCTGTCGTATAAGTGAAATATTTTTGAATATGGTGTAAATACGAATCAAACGAGTAAATCAAAGCTGCAAGGGAGCCAGTGTGAACTAAACTGGAAAAATGCGTCGCAGCTGGCCAAGACGATGGAAGTCCAGAGGCAACTGTGTAGACGCGTTGGTGTCTAACTTTCGAACCGTTGACCCTAACCTTAGATTTAGATTCACAACTGTTTTGTCTCCAGTTTAGAAATGACTTTATGACAATAATTCTTTTATTTGATTGATTTGCACCTTTGTTTGTGTTGCATATTGTTTAACATTATTTGGTTCGTATAACGGCAGCAAACGGACCGACCTTTTTATAGTGCTGCCTCACCAAAACACTATGTTTTATATAGTCTTAATCTCGGCATACACGAGCTTAGAGAGATACAGAATCGGTTCTGACTGGGTGGTGTGAGAGACAGGCTATGCCTTGCCCAAGCTGAATTTTGGATTTGGTACATTTATTCAACCGTGACGAAGATTTAACCCCTTAAACCCTATCTCCACCGTCAGCCAATCAGCGTCGATTCTGTATCCCTTGAAGCCACAAATCGACAGCTTTGCTGTTCCTAGTCGTTAATACGACTTTGGATTGGACCGCCGTACACATTACAATTCCAGATGATTCTCTTTGTTATTTCGCATATACGAGCACTTACAACACTACGAATGAATCGTTAAGACAATACCAACGAGAAATAGCAAAAACTAAACATGGAAGAAAACTCATGCGTTAGTTTCAGGTTTTACTTTATTCTTTTCACGGTTTGTACACGTATGTCGACTTTTAAGGTAAAGATCACTACCGTTATAAAGTTATATATTATATATATCAAATCATTCATATGAATGCTGAAGTCATATACAAAATATATAGTATGTCACTTGCCATTTAATACCAGTCACTCATGTCCTATACTTCAATTTCAGACGTTCTGCAGCTCTTGGGAAATGAAAAAAAAAAAGACAATCCAAACTCCCAATGTTGTGTATGCTGCATGTGTAGAATTTGCTAAGCGCTGTAAAATGTGCATTCATGGCCCCATGATCTGCATAGTATATCTGCATCGTCTTTTAGTATAGTATCCATTTGTGACAGTTTCCTCTCTTGGTATAGTATCCATTTGTGACGGTGTCTTCTCGTAGTATAGTATCCATTTGCGATGATGTCTTCTCTTAGTATAGTATCCACCCTACGTGGGAAGGTCTTGCAGCAACCTGCGGATGGTCGTGGGTTTCCCCCGGGCTCTGCCTGGTTTCCACCCACCATAATGCTGTCCGCCGTCGTATAAGTGAAATATTCTTGAGTACGGCGTAAAACACCAATCAAATAAATAAATAAATAGTATGGTATTCATTTGTGATGATGTCTTCTCTTAGTATAGTATCCATTTGCGATGATGTCTTTTCTTAGTGTAGTATCCATTTGTGACGGTGTCTTCTCTTAGTATAGTATCCATTTGTATACATATATATATGATGCTTAATTTCTTTTGAGGCCAAAGAAACATTTGCGCGGCGTGTAAGATCCATGAATTGAATATCTTTTAATACACCAGAAGGCAATGAGAGAACACAAACCTCCGTTACAGCTGAACGCTGGGACAAATGCGCAGTGCTTTGTATGGCATCATGCACAGCTACTAGCTAGGCCTACATACATAGGCCTGTATGCATTAGTATCATACCTGGAAATGGTGAAGAATACTTTAAAATATCCCGATCTGAATCACGACCAAAATTAAGTGGATTAGCAACCTGAGAGTTGCTAATAGACAGCTGATATATAGCCAGATAGATCGATTGACTGACACAAATAAACACCGGCAAAAGCATAACCTCCTTGACCTGGCCGGATAAACTCCAAATTCATAATTGGTGTCCATTTATTAAGAGTTGAGCTCTGTCAAGTAGGGGTGGGGGGAGTTTGCCACATGCAGTGTGCTATAGGGAGTATTCCACGTGAATGCTTGACGAGGAGTGTGAGACGGGGAAGTGTGTGACGGGCAAGAGTGCGATGGGGAAGTGGGCGACGTGAGTGCGCCACGAGGAGTGTGCGACGGGGAAGTATCTGACGGGCAAGAGTGCGATGGGGAAGTGGGCGACGTGAGTGCGCCACGAGGAGTGTGTGGCGGGGAAGTGGGCGAAGGGGCCTTACTTTCCACAGCGAATAAACAGAGGCTTCTGTTTCACGTGACTTTTAGCTTCTGGCGCAGATGGTTCTACGACAAACTACATTGCCTCTGATGCCCTCACCATGATATAAAAGACAACCAACACAATAGTCACCCTTGCCAAATTTGTCCTCTACCCCGTGGTTCCTGCATGACCTCGTCCACGACGTGTATTCTACACGCTCATGTAATGATGACACCTTCAGCAGACATTGACGTCTTTAATTCTGCCATCGCGTAAATAGTTATGCCTCAGATGTGCCTCATTTAGATATTGAAGAACAGATAAACATCGAATCTTCTGCTTGAGAGGTTCTGCCCAAGGCAGGACTTCTATTGTTATGGGAACAAATCGGACACGATCAAGATTAGATGGATTCCTTGCGTACTGTTCTGAGATCTGTACCGCACTATAAGCATTAGATGTCATGTGCTACCCTGTTTTGGTTTTGTAGCACGTGAGAAATCTGACGCAACACTTTTGTAATGGACGTTTGCTAACAAACTACGCACAAGACAAGTCGCTAAACACTTTTCCATTTCTGCTAAAATAAGATCTATCGTGCCTCAACAAACTAAGCCAATTTTTGTGTTCTAATTTGGAGCAGACGGATAATGTCGTTTGTAAGAAGCTGCCTTATCAGCCAAGGTGAAGGAGGGGGTGTATAGACGGATTGTTCTCAATGAGGCAGCAACAGTGTCCCTGCGGCAAGCGAACAAAGATGACCGCTTAAGGATGCCGAGTTTGAGTATGAACTCTTGTAGGCCTAACAAGCACGTATATAGTGTAACTAAGACAAACCTGTACCTGGATGCTGGCTGTAACGTTACATCAACAACAGCCAACGCCATGAATTTCAGTTCTGGAATCGTCCAATTCGAGTTCATAAATGTTTGCATAAATGGTCATGTTTTGACAGAAAGTATTGATCTTTAAATGTTCGGATAACTAGAAATATTTTAAATTCAGTAAACCCACAACCATCATGTTGTGATTTTGTAAGGGGAAAGGGGTCCTATATGTTAGTTGAACGCCATCGGTATAAATTGCTAAACAATGCCATCATGCGCTTAAATGCACATGTAAGTAAACATACACGTCAGTTAATTGCAAAAACCAAAATGCCAGTACAAAGATAAAATGTCATTTGTAGCAGGTGTTTTAACAAGTTACGGGGCAGATATATAACAGTCAAGTGATTAGGCCTACTAGACTGTTGAGTCATGATTCAAACAATGTTTTATAGAGGACATAAAGCCACAAGCAATTGTACCAAAAATGTGATGAGATCAGGATTTCAGACAAACAATTACCAATTATACCACTTCCGAGAAATGTACACAATGCTCCAAAATGCCCTTTTGCCTTTAAAATGTCAACGGACAGGTTTATGGGTAGAGAGTCCAGATATATGATCGCACCACGCCTTAGGTACTAGAGAAACTGCCAAAAGTAAATCGGCAGCTGTGACAGATTTACAGAAACTTACCAATAATATAAATTGTGTAAATAATATCTATGACCTTCCTTTCGAAAATATCATTAGAAAAAGTATAGACTATACAGATGTAGTAATCTAATTAATTCCGATTAGTATGTCCTTCGTGGTATGCAATATCCCAGAATTAAATTTCCAGCAGGTAGACTTATCATATTTGTTTACAAGGGAGGCGAGGGAAGAGTCAGCAATCTGAGAAATGGCCTTGGGTTTATTACCATGAAATCACGTGGTCAGAACATGTTCCTTTTGAATGAAGTCAGTGATCCAGAGATCTCGTCGTACAAGTACAAGACATCAGCTGCCTGGTGTCAGCAACACGGGTCATGATGTGCAACAAATTTCCTAGAATGGGAGAGTGTAAAATGACACTAAAGTAATCAATTAATAGGCACTAGGGGGGAAAAAACGCGGTAATTGCGTCCAAACATTGAGGCAATATAAAATGGCAATGGCGCTGATATCATCTTCCGCTCTCTGTTCGCGCGGGCTGGAGAATAGCAATGTCCATGACGGACATATTGAGCGTAATGTACTTCCGGGAGGAACACTGTAAAAGTGCTTTTATGACATTAAACTGTTGACAGACATGAGACAGCTATTTTTTATATCAACTTTTGGTCCCATATGACCCCTGAAATGTGTATGTCACTAAGCGCTTGGAAATCCAATCCCAGTTTCCAAATAGGCCTATAGGTTGTGCGCAATCTGCTCGCCTACGTTCTTCCAAAAATTCTACTACCAAGTGCGCGAGGCCCCTAATGTTTGGCGCGTTAAACCGGCCTACTGTTTCTATGGTATACATTGTAAGACTGCTTCATGAGTAAACAACTGAGCCCAGTTGTACAAAGGTGTACTAGAACTTAACCCAGGTATTAACTTATTGTCTGGTCTGAAGTGACATTTACATTTATGAAGGCTGTGACTTTTAATCCACTTGTGCTGGACCTATTGTCTTTAACGTAAAAGTTTCTTTTAGTTTGTCTTTACTTACCACAGGCGGATGGTTTTCTTGGGGTACTCTGGCTTCTTGCGCCTCTGACAATATGACAACAATCCCACCTTCGTGGGATTTAAAGGCAACCACGGACTCTCCTGATGGTACATCTTATCTGGACCTACATTTGTACAAAGGTCAAAACAGTTTCATCTCTCGCAGACTTTTATGGCAATAGGGATAGACTCAGTTTTGACATTATCCTTGCCTGAACAGCAATATACCGAAGGGTCCTGTATACGGCCTTGTAGCATTTCTTAGATTCGCTATGTGACGATTTCACTCAACGTCACGTGTTATGACTGCAAAAACTCAGTGTATCAAGGCTTTTCCATCAAAAAGCTTCACTCTACATTTCTTAAGTTTAACAATGAATATAATATTCTCTTGTAAGAAAATAGGGACAGAGCGTCCAGGATCTCTGGCGCTCTGCTTCACTTTCTGTACCGCGGAGGGGGTGGGATTAAATGTGAATTACCGTCCCCATACTGTCTTGGTACTTTAATTTTTGAAACAGTCTATTGTTAGCAGTATAAACTGTTCTGACTGAATGATAAAGTCGAAAATAGGATATGTCTTGACATCCACGGATCACGTGAGGTGGTACAAAAAGTGTAGAATTCAACGCTACTTTTTGAACCACTTTACTCAATATTTTAAGAGGTGCATATGATACTGTGTGTAGAACGTGTATACTATCAGTTGTTTTAGACAAACCTACTAGGTAGTTGGTTTCTTTGATGGCATTTGAACAGCTGCGTTATGTTAGAATCGGGTGGTTGACTGGATGTTACGTTACCAACTCCAATAACATGATTATCTCAGCCACAGCCATAAGGAAAGACTGAACCAAGCTTCAGCGTCCAAAGTAGTCCCGGATCAAGGATTTTCCATTCGACATCGGAAGCAGTATCCTTTGAAGATGGATAAATAATGTCTGTTATTTGAATGCTGAAATGGTTCCAAATGTGATGCGCAATTTTCTTCTGTGGAAAAGTAACTGGGTAGGCCTGTATACATATGAACGAGGATGTGTACGAGGAAGAATTGTGTGGCGTTATGCACCGGTTACAACAGTGTCAATGTTGTCTGTCCACAAAGTCCACCTGAAAATTAAGGTGTTTTACTGGTCGTTGTTCTGAGAGGAAGAAAAAAGCATTTTCAACGATTTTATCGATTTAATGGTTAGCTTTGTGGTGACCATTCAAACATTGTTAGTTTACTTTGCTTTCCAATAAATATTCTCAGTGTGAATATGTCGTTTTCCCAGCAATCAAGACTTATTGCAGAACATTTAACTTACTGTTGTCACATGTATAGGTTTACCTTAAACCAAGATTATTGAAAGGTAATTAAAATGAAAAAAGTTAAAGATAGAATTCGCCCAATTTCCATCAATCTCATGCTTGCGTCCATTTACTAGTGATGACACAAAGGGACACTCACCTGGAATTGTTAGCGGAGGCTACTGTGTATACGGACAGACACATTATTTGGTGGACAGCATTCTAGACCAGTGCCTTCTTGTTATTGCAATTAACATCGCTGCATTTCTTCGCCTAATTCTGCTTAAGCCATGGTGCTAGGGGGCATATAAATTGCTACTGTTTATGGATTTACATGAAGAGTTAGAGTAAAAACCTCGAGGAAAATTGACATGAGGCCGTATTTCGTCGCTCACAAGTGACCATTTTGGTATCTGCTCTGCTTTTACTCTCTGTACGTCTTTAATTATATTAGTTTTATTCAGGACAACACGGAAAGTACAGAGGTGTTAAAAAAGGTAAGCTTGTGGAACAGGACAGGGCTAATCACAACCCTACTGAGTTTGTATAATGAGTGTTAAATCTAAGGTGACATCAGGCATTATCAGGTGGCCTTATTAGGCCTACCCCTGAGCTATGTATTCACACGGATGCCCATTACATTAGACGTTAGAGAATACTGTTACAAAGACTATTTGCACATTAAGTGTTATGTCGCTGTGATGCGAGACCAGTGTGGATGAAATGTCACGATGCATTTGATTCGGTTTATCACCTTTGTTAGCCAGCCTACTGTCGTCTGTGGTGATAAACCAACAAAATATTAACCATTTTGCAATTTCTCAGGACAGTCGATAATCTGTGATATTTACAATGTGGCATATAAATGGAAAAGAAACTAACACTTCGGCAAAGAAAATCTGAACTTTGACAATGTATTTATTAAGCCAATCTCTATACATCGCCTCACCAATTCCATTAACATCTAACATTAACATTTGCAGCTTTTTTATCCTGTCAATAATAACTCGCTCCATCCTATAAACCCGTCTTTTAGGACTGGCTGTGTTCATTGAGTTGACCATTGTCCTGCCACCCACGCCCCGAGTCTCACACCGGCTATTCAGCGACGTCTACCTTAGCTAATGACTTTGATATCACGCCGATATACTTTCAGTCTGCTCTGATCTGGTCAGATTTTCTGTGTAGAGGCTTAAGACCGGCGGAGTTCACCCTTTATCGCCTTCAGAAGTGTCTCGCGGGTTGGTGCTCTTATCATATCTGTACTTTATTTCTGCGAAAAATATCCCTGTCCTGACTACAGGCTAAAATTACCATATCTGATCTTGAGGGTTAAACACTCGACAGAACTGTAAAAGAGAAAAGTGTGTAGTAATCCATGGGTAGCGGGTAGTTTACGGATACTTTAAGTACCGTTACCAAGCCCCCAAGCCACAAGAGACTGGTGCTGAGCATTTGGAAGTGTAATATGCTGGCTTTGTTTATGTACCGTTTTAATTAACATATTACAAAAATGGCAAGTTTGGTAACTGATCTATGTAGCTGATCTGCACCATGTGTTTTCAGGTCCAACGGTTCATGCATCACAAGTTTAAGATGGTATACTTGTAATTTCTGAGTGCCTTACATAATTCAGAGCTATCCACATATTTACGAAATGCTGGACCATAAGAACTTAAAGTGTGTCTTATTCGTGTGTCGCAGGACCTTTGTTCCCTTTGTCCCATCTTTCGTCATCAAACTGCATGTCCCAGTAATGCAACTCTGTCTACATGAGCCCTTATATAGTCATTAGATCTATTCGGACGATTGAAAGCTTGCAACCTACAGAAAATCGTATACAGAAACCCCAGCCTAAAATATACGATCGTTTCTACTGCCTACGATGAGACAACATAATGTGTTGTATGGCCGCGAAATGTCACGTCGTGTCCTTAAATATTTCAAATTTGAATGGCATGATCTGATTGGTGACATTTTGACACATTATCCAATAAATCGGACGCGCTATATTCTTTTCTATTACCCGCTGAGCACTCTCTCTCTCTCTCTCTCTCTCTCTCTCTCTCTCTCTCTCTCTCTCTCTCTCTCTCTCTCTCTCGTTGTGCCTCAAGGATTTGCTGTTTTACTTACTGGTGCGGATGCACTGGTCCCCAGATGGTCTGGAATATTAATTACGGTATACAATTACCGGTATACATCAGCTATATAAAATATCTGGTCCCATCAACATGTTTGTCCTGTTACTACAGTGTCCCAGCTTCCGGTCAGACCAATTCATGCTGCCTGCACTTCAGTGGTTTCTTGGATGCAAAGCTTTGTAAGGTTCGAAGATCCAATACACTAAAAAGGTTTGTTTTTCTCATGTTTACTCGACAACCAGTTGACACTGTAATGTCCACCGGCAGTTCTGTGTATACGTTCAGTATACACTACATTGCTCATATAGGCCTTTTAATCTCCCCAATGGATGAAGTTGTCAGGCTGACCTATTGTCAGCAGAGTTTCTGTGATAAATCTAATGTGTTGTGTGGTTTTGAACATTCCATGTATAAGACGGATTTATTTGTCGATAGATCGAATCATACTTTCTCACGTGATGTGTCCCACTTATATTGGATATTGGAAATTGTTAAAAGTATTTTTTTTCTTTTTTTATTCTGGAGGTTTCTAGACTTAACACCAAACGATTGACAAATTTAAAGCTTTTTCGTTCTTTGTCGCGAAATGTTGACTCTTTTCACTTATTTGATTTTTTTTTTTGATTTGATTAGTGTTTAACACCGTGCCACAAGGTTCAGTTTTATAGGTAGAGGAAATCCGAAGGCCTGGAGAAAACCACTGGATCTAGGCTAGTAACTTAGCGTGTCTGGTACAGCGTGCACAGTTTTGAAATGGTGATTTAAAACAAATTTGTTCATCGTGTCATCCTTAGGCGCGGTATATTCATCGTATTGAAGTAGATCGCAACGTTTGATACATGAACAGTTGCAATCGAAGCGAATATTTTGATGATCGACAACTCATATATATATTAGCATCGTACACGATCTGGATATTGACTACATTCATTCGTCTTGAACATCCCTTGAGTCTTTCCAACATCACTGGAAACTATTGAGTGCTTTTCTGTGCAAGACTGCGTCGTACTTTGGTAGTTGGTGTTAAACGTCGTTTCGGGAGTAGGCCTTGTCGTCTGGCTACATGTCTCCCTATTGTAGCTGGCCCAAAATAATTAAACTAAGTGATATGTTTAAAATTTTAATATTCGATGATGTATGGAGTCGTCAGATCGATGTTTGCTATTATACAATCCAGTTAGCTTCATTCCTCAGGGATGCTGGAGGGGGGTGGGGGATGAAATAATGGTCTGAACTGTACCATGAGAATCAGTCTGTGTAACTTTTTTTCAGTCTAAAGGCAATTTTCGCAACAAAACAGAATGTACATGAATCCAGCGCATATATAAATCCCCACAGGTAATTCAGGTATAATGGCAGTTCTCAGCACTACTAGGTAATTCTGTACAGAATATCATCAGATCCTGATGAAATGTTCTCATTTCTGTTTTCGAAATATACAGTGTTCATGTCTTCTGATTCCAAAGAATTCCTATATACAGCTATTATAAGTGATGGAGATTAGGTTAGCTTGATAACATTTCGTGGCTTGTATCCGTTTCCCAAAGCTGTCGCGAGGCTGAATCAAACGCGATCGCCATGGTAACATAACTTTTCACTGCATGTTGCCATGCAAGTTACGCCAGTTTACGACTGCTTCGTAAGACCGTGTTCCTCGGATTGTGTGGACTCACAATATAGCCAGTCTGTAACAGAAAGGATTCTCATGGGTGATATGGCCTTTGCCGACAGACCCCTAAACTTGTGATATTGCTGAAGTTGCAGGGTTTTTTTTCCATTGAAATGCGAGATTCGTTAGTGGACATCCTGTCTCTGTGTAAGTTATGTGAATATTACTGCAAATACATCCGTACTCTTGTTACCCAAAGTACTCGTTTTCCATGGTATTTTCCTGGTATACATAATGTTTATTGGCTAACACTGTTTTCGCAACATTTCACAGAAAAAAACATGACGGTGTTTCTTTCAGCATAGCGATATCATCGAATGGTCTGTTATGGAGAGATCATGCAAGATTTTCAGCTTTGAAGGTTCTCTGGAGATATGACCCAACTCGGGATTGAACTCCCGGTCTACACCTTACAATTTTGGACGCCAAGGCAACTTGTGTTTGAATAACATGCCTGGTTTGAATGATGACTGGATATTCCACATACAAATTGTACCCTGAAGATACCCCATGCATTTCTAAACAAAGACGATTACCTTCTATAACTTTTTATCGCTTCGAGCACAACAAAAGCTTTCATTCAGGTTTTTTTCCGGGATGTCATGAGGAAGGTATTAAAAGCTAACACGTGTCAATATGCACGTGAGGATCTTACTTGGCGCCCACAATTTTTTCCTCATCCAGTTCATCACAAAAGTTGCTTACAATGACCTCGCAAACACCAGAGTAATAGCCGTGTCTCTTTTACAGCCATAAAAAAGCATGCTTTTGCTAAAATTTTATCAAACATTTTCATTGATGTATTATATGTTGTATTAGAAGAACACGTGTTTCTTTCTTCCGGTCTATGTGCGGTACATTGTTACGGGCTGTAGTGCACCTCACGGTCGGGGTTTGACAAACTGTAGCGTACATCACGGGGGAGGATGAATGGGATTATATGGAGGTATTCATGGCGACTTTATCTCCAGCTCGGCTGTGGGATTTCCTTGAATTAAACCTGCAAGAGAACGGTTGGTGTGAATCGAGGAAACAAAGGGTGAGATGTGTTGGTGGAAGATATACGATACAGCGGCTGACTCGATCCAGCCGAGAGGTGTGGTTGACTACAATGGCGCGGACAGTCCCTGGATGGGGAACATTAGTCGGTAGCAAGGATTACTCCCTGTCGCCTTCATTACTATTCCACCTGTTCTCTCAGAAGTCAAATACGTCTTTCCTGATCAGATATTATCTCAGAGACGCCCGTGCAAAGGGATTATTCTCTAGTAAACCTAAAGCATGTGGAACTTCATTAAATCAGTTTGAACTATGAACTCGACCCCTAATCAAATTACTACTTAACAGTTTTCAGAAAATATACTTATTTGTTATGGGTAGATTAGAACCTCACGCGCTGGAATATCAAATGATTCTCAGATAACGGATTGACGGAAATGAAAGTAGTGGATAAGGTAGGGAGTGTCTCGTTATAGCAGGTGATCGTCATGTCCTAGAGACCCGTTCATGTGAAAGACTGAGACCACTAAATTATACGGAAATTGAAAACACTTTACACCAAGTACGTGATATTACTATCATCTTCAGCAAATAGTGTATTATATATACATTCCCTGCTAAAGATCATATCAGCCCGTGTGTCGGCACAAGTTACCTGTAAGGCCAATCAGGCGACCCGAGACGCGCAAGGATGGGATGTCCAAGCTTTTCTCATAATGTATGTTCAGTGTTTATCGTTGGCAGTATCACGTTTGTGTAAGTTGTTGTCATTCCACTGCAATTATCAGCTGTAAATATCGCCCAAGTGGCGTTAATCCATTATATCATGCGTTCATCCATGTGGATGGCACGTGATACAGATGACACGTGCCAAGTTCATATTAGGTAACTACAGGGAGTGCACGTTATATCAATGGACATTGACTGTCGCCGAAAGGTCGATAAAGGTCACAGTCTTTGTAAATCAACTATGAAGCAACCACGTATCTACTCGACCGCCCAATAATTAGAGCGTCAGCCTCGAAGTCGGAAGACCCGGAATCAAACCTGGTCGGGCCATACCAAAGACTTTAAAAATGGTAATTTGCTACTTCGCTGGTCCCCCAGCACCTAAAGGTTAGAGCAAGGAGACGTGACTGGTTGGCCCGGGGTCGGTATAATGTGACTGGGTGAGGTGTTATTCCTGGTGTCTTTGGTATGGTACTTCAGTGGCGGCAGAACTTTGGCGGCCTGAACTCGCCTTGCCACAAGAAGACACAGTATATGTACACCTACCTAATGACTCCTCGTCGTCATTTGACTGAAAAACCCCAGCATACATACGTACGTATCTAGGAAGCCATTTTAAACTAATAGTGGTCGTTAAAGGCATGAAACGGTCTGCATGTTCTCACAAAACCAGTTTCCTCTACTTGAATCCACAGGTTCAATCGTCAATCAGTCCTTGGCCATCGTAACCGCCTAAAAATTCCAAGAGGTTTAGGTATCTGACGACGGGCAACGATTTTTCAATGGTTTTTTTTTTATTCACCATACATTGGCCTACTACCTGTATAAATCATGAGGGTGCAGTATAAAACCCCAACGAAGTAAATGACTTAACCGGCTCGAAAATGAGAACAGCGTGCCAAGTTTAAGACTTGATTTCATTTGAACTGTCGAGTTACTGATTTGTTGATTTAAGCGTGTGTCATCCTTGTTTCATGTCGCCGCACAGTTATTAGCATATTTCATGCAAAAACATGGTCTTGGTCAAAGATATAGCAAAGCTGACCTGCATCCTGAATCTAATGACTCATATTTGCTATCATTTTTGATATCGAATTTAATGTTTTATTTCATGAAATTCCATCAGCTGGAAGTTACAACTGTCAAGTACACTAGATACAATGTATGTATGGCCCTGGGTGCCCAAAGAAACAAATGACATCATCGGCACATTTTTCACTTATCGGTACTGTTGTACATAACCATACTTGATTTATTTAGCTTTGTTTATTTGTTATTTAATGACCCTTATATGATGGACGTCTGTTTTGTGGGTGTAAGAACTGGGAATCCCGGGGTGTTAACACCGATCTTTGGCATGTTATATATACTGACGGACTCTAGTGACGTCTAATAAATTGCAATTATCATCGCTGCATTTTTATTTTACCTAATTCTGCTTAAGCCACGGTGCTAGGGGGCGTGTGATTTTATACTGTTTATGCATTTACGTGAACAACTGGAGTCAAACCCTAACTGAGGTAAATTGACAAGAGGCCGTATTTCACTGGTTACTTGTGATCATTTGCTGGCTATCACACTGTCGGTGTGTCGTTTTTCTCTGTATGCTGTACGTCTTAATTATATCTCCTACATGTGACGTACAGATATGCACAACCTATGGATGGAAGACCAGTGGCCTTTTGAAGACTTTGCAAACGGTCCAGCGAATGTCGTCAATCGCTTTCTGTGATCATGAGAGCGGAAGAACTAAGTCAAACTCAATATCCATGCAAGGCCTGAATTGAACCAGGGAGATACAGTCAGGAAATATGTTTTTATTTGATCGTTGCTTAACTTTATACTCAAGAATTATTCACTGTGTACATGTGTAAAGCCATTCTCGTGTCTGAGGCGATGAAACTCAATACCGATTGTACCTTGACCATTGCTCTTAACATTCGCTTCATAACATTGTGCTATGGCTTCATTCTTTTGTCATTGTCGTTACCGAGGCGTGACATCTTGGCTTTGTTTTCTTTGGCCGTTTTAGATCGCGAGTTGGCTAGCACGAACTAGCATATGAAGTTTTGGGGCACTATCGCTTATGTTTGTATCCCCATATGTTGTTGGCTTTGAATTCACGTGTTACTCATATTAGAAATATGAGGCCGTCAGTGGTTCCCTATCAGCGACTGCCAACACCCTTGACTAATCAAGACGTGTGTTCGAATCCAACTCCTGCTTGAGATTTGTTAGGTATACCTGGTTAGAAGGGACGTGGATTCCTGAGTGCGGGTACTACAGTTTCCTCCACCAATGAATTCGAATGCCGTTAGATAACTCAGAAATTTCTGGTTTGATTCGATATGATCGGCCTTTACCGTCGTACTCAATTAAGAATTATTACTTTTACGGTGGCAGACCTGAAACCTGATGAAATGGTTTTGTTCGACCTTAAATACCATCAATAGAAATAATTTATTTATTTATTTATTTGATTGGTGTTTTACGCCGTACTCAAGAATTTTTCACTTATACGACGGCGGCCAGCATTATGGTGAGTGGCACAGCCCGGGGGAAACCCACGACCATCCGCAGGTTGCTGACAGACCTTCCAGCTTACGGCTGGAGAGGAAGCCATAAATAAATAAATATTACACATTTATTTTGCTCTCAATTAACGCTTTTCTCCCAGATGCGTGTGCCCCTGTCTTGCCATGCCCTCTATCGAGTAGTGTAACTGCTAACACCTCCAGAGACTTCTACTTGACATCCCGTAAAACTAACTGAGCCTCCAATTGAGTCGAACGCTTCACTCGCACAGCGATATTGATCGAACACTGGCCGATCATGTTAGTACACCACCGAGCGACTCCCCAAGGCCTATCATCCCTAAAGGGACAATTTGATGGTGATTATCTTCAGTTCCTATGTTGTAAAACAGTCAATCGTTTTCAACATATTTTTGCAATTTCTTTACGCTTGTTCCGTTGGGTATATTGGCCTTGGAAGGGTTCGTTTGTAGCCTCGGCGGATGCAGATGAGAGGAAATGAGCGCATCTGTTGGTGCAGACCAATCACTCACTCCACCTGTAATGCAATTGTACGCCCTTGTACGGTAGCGCCGCATGGTTTGCTTAACCGGGGTGTGATTTTGAGATGATATCATGTAGCTGATGTACTCGATACGCATGTGTAGGTTCAGCCTACCTTCTTCCTGGTTGTTTCAGTTCGAACGACCACATGAACAACGCGGTAATATTAGTAACAGCGAGTCTCGATGGTCTGTCTGACAATTTCCGTGATTTATGCCATCCAAATCCCTGAAGCTTTGAAGTTATAAAGTTTTTATTTCCTCTGCATGAAGCCTTACTAAGCCGTCTTAAGTCTGGCTGCTATAATATGTTCAAAGGATATCCCTTGATGGTATGGGCCCCGTATATGGAAAAATCAGCATCGCAAACGAGCGATCGGTACCGCATTGGTGCTCCAAATATAAACCTCTCTGTCCAGAAATAGAATAAAAATAGGAATGAAAATGAAAGATTCGAGGACAACGTTGACCGGAAATTCTATAGAAGGAGTTACGATAGGCTTTAAGGGTGGCTTGCTGAGGAGGACTGAGGGACGATGGCTCTGGGAGGAGGGGGCGGCGCCTATTCGGCACGTTCGAACGTGGGCACGCGAGCCGAGCGGCAAGCGAACTTTAATGGGAGCATTGCTATCGGGTTTATTAGGTAATTTCCTTCCTGTTTTACTGATCACATGCTCGATCGTGTCGAGGAAATCAAATAACCAATCCGTTTACACCTCTGACCATGTCCTTATGGACAAGACTGGCTGTCTGTCATTGCCGGACTACCGGTCGACGACTAATCAACAAGGGTTGTCAGCAGCAGAAGGGGAGGCGGCTCTGGCAGTGACATGTCTACATTTGTCTGTCCAGGTGATAGCCCGGCGCGACAGATAGCCTCCCAGTGTAGCGGAACGATTAGTTAACTTAAAACAGCACTATCACCCATCAAGCTAATCACCCATACATACCTGTGGCCGGAATGATGCGACATTATTTTGTTCATCCACGATCCCGTTTGCATGGTTAGCGTGACACCTTTCAAGGGGACTCTGATCTTTTATGATTGACCTTTGGTAAAGTTTATACTCTTGCATTCAATTACCGATAACAATTGTTCGCGGAACTTAGTTGACGTTCCGCCACAGGACCGGTACGTTGTGGGACCCTAACAGCAGAGCGATCTGGCGGACTTGTCGCAACAGCCGACCCCTCCACATGGTAACCAGCAGTAGAGAAGTGGGTGGTCACATACGTAGATAGTTTTTTTTTTTGTTCGAGGCTTGCTGCTTAAAGTTACTTCTATCTCTCGTGATTGTTTGAGACAACAATGCGCACAAGTAATCTGTCAACGAGGGGGTGGGTGATGAATCTAAAGAGAGTTTGTTGAAATAGACAAGTTATGGCTAGATTTGTGTCAGAAAATTAGACGCGAACATCTTCCGAGGCACAAAGGGTGTGTATGATACATGTATAATGTATAGAGCTTTACAAGGAATAACTGGAAAACGTAAAGAAAAAGTGTACACGTAGTATAACTTGTGGAAAGAATGGACTTAATACAACTACTGCTGTTCTGGTCTCTGGCCGTAAACGTCCAGCTGGTTGACTTTGCGAAACACAGAGGTCGTCTTCAGCTATTGCAACGTGTGGAGCGGAGAGTTGTCGATCAAAGACATAGGAGGATGCATCCGTCAGGTGGGAGATTACCACGCAAATCACACGGCACCGAACTCAGCAGCGTCACAGTTGTCCATGAAACAGGTAAGGCACGATCTTTTGTTAGCTTTAAATCCCTCATTCGCGGCTTGCGAAAGATTTATTGGCTTCTCAATGTTGCAGACCAATATTTCAGACTGTACGGTTGTCTATGCCGCTAGGCTCACATTTCTGGTTTGCACACAAATGGATTTTTGTAGGGTCTACAGCGAGAGTTACTTGGAGAAAATATTCTGCCAGGGTAACAAAGACTGTGATCTGAGACTATTGCCGTAAAACATTGTCCTTGACGGATGTTTGAAGGTGAGGTTAATACAGGGCTTTGCTGCGCTTAATAGCTTAATGGATGGGAGAGAATGTATGAATGCATGTGCAAATAATGGCAGACAGAAGCTGACTGTGAAGTTTAGCTGAAAGTGACTAGCGGTATACTGATCTATCCCAGCATGATATCAGATACCATCTTGAGGCTTGACCTTTCACTTCTTCAGGCGTACTTTTATTACTATATTCAAGTCCGCTGCCGTTGTTCTGAGAGAAATAAAGAGAGAAGTGTCCTTTATCTAAATATCCGTCACATTTTCATTTTACAACATTTATAAACACTTTTTTAACTGCAGGGGTTTCTTTGTGTCTTTGACAGGTTTCCTTTAGATATCAGAGGAATTGTTTAATAATATTCTATGGAAGACTCGGGATAGGTAGCCCCAGTTGGCAGCGTCACTCTGACGTTAGTCTCTGGATTGCAAACTCGCAAGAACAATCTTGCTTGTCTGCAAGGCTATGCCTGCTTGTCTGCTTTTACCTGCTTATGGTCAGGGAGGGACTTAATGGAGGAAGACCCTGTTTTGGTCATTTTACGAATAGAGTGAGAGAGAGGTAATGGAAGAAGACCTTCGTTAAGTTTGAATGACAACTCTGATCTCTGGTTACCAACGATCCGTAGTAGCCGAGAACAAAGTTAAGATGACATACCTCGTCCGGAATCTGTTAAAGTGTCGTTAAAATGATGACTGTTTAAATTAGCACAGATTAAGAACTCCCAAGTCACAATTAGGATTGGCTGTATCTTACAGCTCTGCCCTTGGCAGTTCTTTTAATTATTGGTTCTGAGCATGTAAGGGAGACACTGATGTTTATGGACTTCCAACAATTATGAAGACAAGGGACTGTTCCGACGAAATGTAGGTAACGTCTGTTCCAAATGGATACCAACACTGGGGTTGATTTTCTATTCCGTTTAGGCCTAACTCTAAATCAACGTGAAAAACACGATATAAGATTTGATAAACTGAACCAAAAGGGGCTTAGCCGATGGAAATCACTTTCTTGCGTTTACAAGCTGAGTGCAGGCCATGTATCAACAGAAAACTGTTACGACTTTATAAAAATCAACGAAACCGTTGTAACACGTGTATAATGCGAAGTCTTTTGTTCAAACCAGTGTTTCCAATTCTGAACAGGCTTTTAGAGCCTTTGATAAATAGATATATATATATATATATATATATATCCATATGGCACAACCCATTCTGAACAGACCGGCCCCAATAGCACATTTGGTAGAGCGTCCGCTTCGGGAGTCGAGTCACACCCAAGACTTTAAAAGAGGAAGTTGTAACTTCCTCGCTTGGCGTCCAGTTTGAAGGGGATAGTACAGAGACTAGTTGGCCCGTATCAGTATAATGGCTCGAACGAGGCGACTTACTTGCCTTCGGTAAGTTGTCTCAGTGAAGCAGTACTAGATAAATGAACGGTGGAACTCCGTCCTACAACAAGAAGGCACATTACATACACTCTAAGGACTCCTTCGTCGTCAAATCACTGACAAATTTTCAAGCACGACGTTAACCCCAAGCACTCACTCACTTACATATTCTGAAAAGTATTGAATCAGTCGTGAAAACAGTTAAAACGGCTGAATGATATGAAACGTTTTCACTGCCACCTTGCGTAGTGAACAGATTATTAAATTCTGCCTAACTGTCCCCTATAGCAAACACAGACAGACAATATACTTAACACATAAATGGAAGTATAACGAAAGAAATTATGAACCATGTATCCATGGCAGAAGGATAAAGTGAACTGTTAACTTAGGTTAACGTGGAACCAATGCCGTTGCATATTCCCATTTATTTCCAAACTAAATGTGTTATGAGTATATACCATAAGTACGGTATATACTTGTACATGTATATGACTGGTTTATCATATATACTGGCATTTTTTGCATTCGAGATGCTACTGGCAGATTTGTCGCCCTTTGCTGAGAAACGATTGGCATTGAATTTATTTATTTGATTTTGCTTTTTTTCACCGTACTCAAGAATATTTCACTTATACGATGGCGGCCCGCATTATGGTGGAAGGTATTAAGCGGACAGAGTACGGAGGAAACCCTTGGCGTTGGAGTACGCAAACAGATATTGTTATGGTACGGTCACAATGTTTAACTCTCAGACTTTCATCGGCACATTAAGAGGGGAATATGCTATAACGTGAGCATGCATACGATATCTGTCAGAGCCACATGCTCGAAATTAGAATTCCTGCCTTGTTATAGTTGAATGAAACCGCTAAGTGTAAAGTGTGAACCTATTAGCATGATGTAGCCGAGTTCCAGGTAAATCAACCGAAAAATAACAACCCTCTTGGGAGCAGCTAAAGTGGATATGCTTTATATATGGTGTATTATGGTTGGGGGCCGGGGGTGGGGGGATGGCTCTATGTAAGACCTGTGCTACCGTACAATTGTGGCAGCCATTGCACCCTTGAGGAGGTATTCCAGCTGTGGCAAGCATTAAGTCGGTAGTTTCGCTTTACCGCATTATCACCGAGGTCGCAGGTTCAAATCCAACTGTCCGCTTCGGGAGCGGTAGATCCAGGATCAATCCTGGGTCGAGTCACACCTAAGACTTTAAAAGAGGAAGTTGTAACTTCCAAGCTTGGGGATAGTACAACGACTGGTTGACACGTATCAGTATAATGGGTCGGGCGGTGTGGCTTACTTGCCTTCGATAAGGCGTCTCAGTGCAGCAGCACTAGATAAAAGAGGGGTGGAAATCGGTCCTGCAACAAGGAGGCACATTACATACACCCTAAGTATTCCTTCGTCATCATATGACTGAAAATTTGTTGAGTACGACGTTAAACCCCAAGCACTCACTCACTCGAATCCAACTCTCGCTAGATCGACCGTTTCTTTAAGTCATGAGGCTTCCCAGGTACCTAGCGTAAGGCGATGATGTACTTCGGGCACCCAGTTCCCTCCACCCATAAGTACTCTGTTGAACATCAATAAATAAATAAAATGTAAACTTGCGCTTTCATTATACGATAAATGTGCAGGCGGGGTATAAATATGGGGCACTTTTTGTACTTTTATATACTTTTGTCTTTTATATTCAAATACAAAAGTCTCCACCTGTGTAGTAGCTGTCAGTGACAGGTCTTGTTGGAGAGAAAATTCATGTAAGGCACTGATGCTGTGCATGTTTTTGCTTGTGTGTACTATCTTGATCTTCTGTACAAGTGTTATCCTTAACCCTCATACAGGTCAGGTGTCTTCATGTTCTGGCTCGGTGTTATCCCTCGAAAACCATACAGCTGTTTTCACGTTTTGTATTGTGTCATCCGTCAGACACTATTTTGTCTGTCTGTCTGTTATATCACAGACACTGTACAGGTGTTGTCTTGATGTTTTGTCTGGATGTTATCTCACAGACACCGTACAGGTGATGTCTTGATGTTTTGTCTGGATGTTATCTCACAGACACTGTACAGATGTTGTCTTGTTGTTTTGTCTAAATGTTATCTCACAGATACCGTACAGGTGTTGTCTTGATGTTTTGTCTGGATGTTATCTCTCAGACACCATACTGGTGTTGTCTTGATGTTCTGTCGGGATGTTATCTCACAGACACCGTATAGGTATTGTCTTGATGTTCTGTCTGGATGTTATCTCACAAACAGCGTACAGGTGTTGTCTTGATGTTCTATCTGGATGTTATCTCACAGACACCGTACAGGTGTTGTCTTGATGTTTTGTCTGGATGTTATCTCACAGACACTGTACATGTGTTTTCTTAATGTTTTGTCTAAATGTTATCTCACAGACACCGTACAGGTGTCGTCTTGATGTTTTGTCCGGATGTTATTTCACAGACACCCTACAGGTGCTGTCTTGATGTTATGTCTGGATGTTATCTCTCAGACAAAGTACAGGTGTTGTCTTGATGTTTTGTCTGGATGTTATCTCTCAGACACCATACTGGTGTCTGTCTTCAATGTTCTTTGTGGATGTTATCTCACAGACACCGTGCAGGCGTTATCTCACAGACACCAGTGTTGTCTTGATGTTCTGTCTGGATGTTATCTCACAGACACCGTGCAAGTGTTGTCTTGATGTTCTGTGGATGTTATCTCACAGACACCGTACAGGTGTTGTCTTCAACGTTTGGTCTGAATTTTATCTCTCAGGCATCATGCAGGTGTTGTCTTCATATTCTGTCGTACGTTATCTCACAGATACCGTATAGATGTTGTCTTGATGTTCTGTCTGGATGTTATCTCACAGACACCGTACAGGTGTTGCCTTGATGTTTTGTCTGGATGTTATCTCACAGACACCGTACAGGTGTTGCCTTGATGTTCTGTCTGGATGTTATCTCACAGACAGCGTACAGGTGTTGTCTTGATGTTCTATTTGGATGTTATCTCACAGACACCGTACAGGTGTTGTCTTCATGTTTTGTCTGAATTTTATCCCTTAGGCATCATGCAGGTGTTCATGCTTTGTCTCGATGTTATCCTTTAGGCATCAGATGTCTACATGGTCGGACAGGTTTCGTCCTGATATGTACAGATATTAACTCTCAGGTAGTATACAAGTGCCATCGTTATGAGTTGCTAAAACAGTACTTTGGCTTTTTTTAGCCACACAGGTCTTACTTTGAAACCATCCAAAAATTTAAGCACCCAGCTATGGTATAAGGAAAAAAGTTAGACCTGGGGCTGAGGGCCTAATTGGTCAACATTTCCTGCTTACTCAAGCCGGTTGCATAATATGTAAAAAAAACCCTTTGCCATGCAACGATAACCACATAGAAACAGTTACCTGTCAAACAAAGTAACAGGACAATACACTTGGACTTATTTTTTAAGGCGGGCAATATAGCTTAGTCTCTTTATAACCTTAAATTGTAAGCAAAAAGTCATACGTTTAACAAATGATAAAAATCTGATAAAAATTCGTCTTGTCGGAAGTGTGCTCTTTCTAAATGTTTCATCTTCAGCCTTTGCATGCAGTTCCAACTTCCAAAGAACCTTATATATTTAAGATTATGTTGAGAGGAGTCAGTATCCCCCCACCCCCCCCCCCCCCACCCCCCCCCCCCACCCCACAATGTGGCGTGGGAGGATGGGGTATCTCCAAAAGCCCTGAGCAAGGTGGATCCATACATGGTTTTCCTACTTTACTTTTGCCATAGCCAAAAATGGTACATGCACACTTTTTTCCTAATTTTACCTTTGTCACTTCGACCGCCACGCCACGCCACAATACCAGCAAGGGAACGTCACTAAATTAACGCTTTGCTCTCAACTGTTCGTTTCACACATCTTCTTACTTGCTGTGGCTTACAGATTCACAGATTGATTTATTTATTTGATTAGTTTTTTACACCGTACTCAAGAGTATTTCACTTACACGACGGTGGCCAGCATTATGGTGGGAAAGTTGCTGGCACACCTTTCCACGTACGGCCGGAGAGGAAGTCAGCATGAGCTGGACTTGAATTCACAGCGACCACATTGGTGAGAGGCCCCTGGTTCATTACGCTGCGCTAGCGTGCTAACCAACTGAGCCACGGAGGCCCCTGATTCACTGCTGAGCTGAGAGACCGATGCTGCTAATTGCCATTTATATACCAAGACAGGTGTGACCTTATTAGCAGCTTGCACAGGTGCACCGCCAGCATCCTGTCAAAAGACCTAATGCCTTGGATAGACTCTTCCCTCGGAAGCTAATTAGGTCCAGCTCATGGAACTTTTTTTGTCATTTTGTTGCGATAAAATTTTTCAGTGATTATTTATTGCATTTTTATGTTATACAAAATACCGTCCTTCGTTCTTGTCTGGGTCACAGTTTAGCAGTATAGATGTACCACAGGAAGTAGATCACTCAAATAAATAAATAAATTTAGTGGGGTATATCGTCTAACTTATTATCTATGGTGTATTATACATGTACACACATAATTGTTTTAGTGGGTTATATCATCTAAAAGTGGATTGACATCAAAATCAAATAAAAACAAAACAAATTTTATAATTCAAAATAAACAATAAAAGTAAATAAAACAATAAGTAGAATTCACATCCAAAGGTAACCTAGTCGTGGTAAAATTTGTAAATACTCATCAGTCTTGCTATATAGAAAATGCTACATGCAGATATACTGGTCAGTTCAGTATGTTATTAATATCATTTTATTTAACTGAAAGATATGATGTATGAAATGATCGATTTTTGATCGAGGTAAACCGATAAAATCGATAAACCGATGATATTTTTGCGTTGTATTTATGGACTACCGGTGTACCACCCTCTCTAAACAGCCAATACGTGAGAGTGAATAAGACGAAGATCGGCCCTGTAGGCCTGTTATTGCGTATACCATCCGTCCGCTTCGAGGACAGTAGACCCAGGCTCAATCCTGGGTCGGGTCACACCTAAGACCTTAAAAGAGGAAGTTGTAGCTTCTTCGCTTGGCGTTCAGCATTAATGAGAGAGTGCAACGACTGGTAGACCCGTATCAGTATAATGGCTCGCACGGGGCAGCTTACTTGCCTTCGGTAAGTTGTCTCAGTGAAGCAGCACTGGATAAAAGAGTAGTGGAAATCCATCCTGCAACAGAGGCACATTACATGCACTCTAAGGACTCTTTCGCCTTCATATGACCGAAAAATTGTTAAGTACGATGTTAAACCCCAAGCACTCACTGACTCCCTCACTCACGTATACCATCACAGCCTTGTCTTGTTCCATAAGCTACTTATCGATGCTAGGGCCCACAAAGTGTCTGTCCGAAGCTACAGATGTCTCAACTGTCAGTTCTAGTTACGTGTCCCCATTACATAAGAACCTAAAACTGCTGAACGTTTGACTAATTCCAACTCCAGCTGCCATGTTTGAAATCAAATTCTTCAAGGGAGAGGAACCATCCATACAAACTAAATCAGTACCACTGCTAGGCTTTCACCAGTAATGACCAGCGGACCTGTAAACAGCATTTATCAAATAAAAGTATTTCTGTTCAAAATATATTAGTGGTGTCAGTCGTGTAAACCTATACCAGAAACTTGCTCCTTGGTTATCTCACTTGTAAGGTTACTAAGCCATGAGGAGTTTGCATTCATAAATGCAGGATGGAATTGGAATTCGCTTATCTTTCAACCACTTCTATCATCTATCTGGAACTCATAGATCAGATTCTTTGAGTACGGACGGACACTTTTTAACGGCCCTAGCATGGATCCATTGTGGACTGCACAGGAAGTACGGAGGTGTTCATGGTAAGCTTGTGATAATATGCGTAATCACAGCCCTACAGAGCTAGTTGAAGACCACGTCTCTTCCACCAGCATGGCGTGTATATTTGTGCGTTACACTTGGGTGAGCTGCTCAGTAACCTGCCAAGGGACGGTGGTTTATCTCTAGCACTCCGGTTACCATCAACCATAAAGCTGTCAATTGGTAAATGAAAATTTACGGGGTATGTTGTGCTGCAACTTATAAACGAATAATAATAAATGCTTATCGATACCAGTATGTTTAGGCTGTCGGCAGTCAATCCTTCATCTGGCAGAATTACCATGCTTGTAATCATTCAATTAACAATTTACTCATCGATAACCCCATGAGTGCGAGTTTCCGTAGAAATAGGTTTAAATTCATGCAAAAATTCGGCCGTTGGCATGCTGTGGAAATGTGTTGACTCCACGTGTTCACGCCTACAGGACCTCTCATAGTTTATTGTAGACTGCTATTGCCGTCATCTTTCAGATTCACTTCAATACAACTATTTCTGTGAAGATGACTGCGACTGCAAATTTCGGACACATTTCAGTTTGTTTGAATATTAAACTTTGGGGGCCGTGCACATCATTGGCTAATGCTGCTTGTAGACTATTATTCGCTAGTACATATGAAAATCAGGAGAGAGAGCATATTGTCGTGACATAAGCTGGTTTACACAGTGCTATATATGAAACCTTGAATATAGAACCATGATCACGACAGTACGTGTATTGACACAGACACAATGAGTTTCTTATTACATGTAACTCCATAATGAGATCAACACCATTATGTCCTCATCGGACGGTCATTAATGGCCATCGTTTCACAGGATAAGGTAGATGCCTGTGACATCCTGTTTGAGTGGGTGCATCTCTTAGGTCTATTAGTGTTGCCTGTTTGCATAGATTCCTGTAGTCTTCCGGGCTACTTAATGGTTGGCATTCTTCTATTTTTATTCCTCCATGACAAAGCACGTTCTTGACTGTGCCCTAGCGCTATTTTGAGAGATTTCTAATGCTTTTATTATAGTTCACTCGGTATGATTCCTATAACCATTTTCCCTTGGAACAGTAGAATTTGTGTTAAGAGTTCGTCTAAAAAAGCCACATGAGTTTTGCTTGTATAGCAGAACTTGAATGAAAGGCACTCTCTAAGAGCCATAGGTACCTGACCTTAAACAGTAATCGTAGTTTACCAATGCAGGCTAACTGGTATCTACCTAGGACTTATTTCTGCAATCACAAATATGGGGTCATTTTCATTTTCAAAAAAAATCACCTGAATTAATTTTATAATAATAATAATATAACCAAGTTTTGCAACAACCCTTTATAGCCGTCTGAATTTATTGTAGTAAGTATTCCAAGAATGGATATTGTGGAATTCTACTGAAAAAAAAAAAAATATTGTGATGATATTGTGCTCATACTGCGTGTATTATTGATCCGCCACCCACTACAGTAACAGGGGCCTCCGTGGCTCAGTTGGTTAGCGCGCTATCGCAGCGTAATGACCCAGGAGTCTCTCACCAATGCGGTCGCTGTGAGTTCAAGTCCAGCTTATGCCGGCTTCCTCTCCGGCCGTATGTGGGAAGGTCTGTCAGCAACCTGCGGATGGTAGTGGGCCTACCATAATGCTGGCCGCCGTCGTATAAGTGAAATATTCTTGAGTACGGCGTAAAACACCAATCAAAAAAAAAAAAAATTACAGTAACATACGCAGTTCATGGATCCACGACACTCGCATATAAATCATCTGCCCTTAAACAGAACTTGTAAGTCACTGACGGCAGGGGCGACTTTTAAGATACCATACCAACATGACTTTCCGTGCATGTTATAAACAGAATACATGAGATATAAATAAAAGACAGCTTTCAGATCAGTAACACTGGAAAAGAAGGTCTATAGGTTATAGTCTCTATCGCAGGAGGTGTTCATTTTTGCAATTTTTGTTAAGAATTACAAAGCCCCAAATGAAAAAAAAAAAAAACAAACAAAAGCTGCATGTCTCTGGAATCGCTATGGTGAGTTTACGATCTGTGGTTTGTAAGCTAATAAAAAGGCAGAGTTATACTTTCTAGAGCTCAAGGCCAACTACTAATAGTCTAATACTAATAGGATATTCAAATCAAAATAACTGACGACGTTTGTTGGACAGGTGAATGGTAACGTTTTAAACATACATGATCTTGATCATTTTATTAATTTGATTGATATTACGATTAACCGATCCACTTAGAGAATATCTGACAAGGTAGTGGTTATACTGCCCGGTTTCCTCCTACCATAATGCTGGTCGCCGTCGTATAAATGAAATACACGTATTCTTGAGTGCGACGTAAAACACTAATTAAATAAATAAATAGTCCTAGTGTCCTCTGTAATAGCTATAAAAGAAATATACTAAGACACTTACACTAAAACTCATTAAGCTTATCTAATACAGGACAGCTCCCGGAAAATCCTCAGTATATAACGTATATGATCAACCTCAAATGTACTAAGCCAACAGTAAGGCGCGCTTTAATTTAATTTCACCCCAGTATGAACATAACGTCAGGCTAAAAACGAATACCGCACTGCGACATCTCGCGTTTGGTAATTTCATGACTTCTGATTTCACAAAGTGCAATCTTCCAAGCGGATTTAAGGTAGCCCAAAGATGACCAGTGTCATTGAAAGGTCCCACTGCACTCCAAAATGTCATTGTAAGGACATATACTTCCTGTCACCTCCACATTCTCGTTTTTCATTAAAATCCGTCCACTTTTCCTAATAACCATTTTTAGGTGATGCGATGTGATAGAACACATTGTGTTTATTACATTTCCTGTTAACATATAACGGAGAACTTAAACGATAGACTTTCTGGCTTTTAATAGTAGTGGTCATCACACACGTGGCTGTTATACGAGGTGATTTCGTCGTTGTGGGAGGCCATTACTGAAATGACCTGTGATTTCAAAACACGTGGGTAATTACTTGATCAATATATACCGTTCGATGTATTTGAAATTGTTTTCAACGTCAGTTCCATAAAAGAAGGTTTCATAACACGACACAGCATTAGTATATGTGGGCAATGGGTTTCAGGGAGCTATTTCCAGATCATTGCAAGTAAAGTATTGCGTAGGAAACAAGTATAAAGTATCTACTTTCAGAAAAAATAGTTTCGTCAATGGTATTGAGTTGGGGTTGCTATATATATCTGACAATGGCTTAAGTAAATCTAAGCGTCAGATTCGATATTTTCACAGCAGAGACCAGCCCGAAAGAGCGTTTCAAAATTAAAGCTATCAAGCCGGTTCCCAAACCTATATGAAGTAAAGACACACACTAAATCAACATGTTCTATGTTTTCTCGAATGTGTCGTATACCTGGATATTTCAATCAGTTACAACAGTGTATTCTACCGTTTTTGTGAGAATGTTTCCTTTTATAACATTATTCACAGCGTATAAAGGCTATTACTACTATAAAGAGAGAGACAGTGACACGACGGTAAGAAAGAACAACCAAAAACATAGAATTTGTCATTACTTATGATCATTTCCAGTTCTTGATCATTTGATTGTTTTCAGATTACACGGCCTTGTCGGTTTTGTGCGTCTATACGTGTTCCAGGACTCGTGTCACGTAATCGAGTGCAGATGCTCTATAAGTTGGGAAGGTTTTTTGGGTTGTGTTTTTTTTTTTTTTTGCTCGCTCGCTTTACAATTTGGTGGGGGTAAAGTGCTCGAGAGACGCCCTGTGTCACTAAGCCCGCGAGCATTCGAACGCGGAAGTAGTGGTGTCCCGTGGGAGAATCAGAAGTTTGATCTATCACCACAGGAAGGCTTTGTTTATTCATGATAATCTGCACTGATATTTAATGAAGCCCGTAAGTGGACTTCATGCCGACACGGCTGGAGTGGAAATTATATTCTTACGTATACTGCATGTACCGGCATGTATAATAATTATCGATCCGTTAGGATAGAGCACTGACCAGCTTAGAACATTCCCAGAATATACCATATATATCCTCGTGTCTGTAGCGTACTAATGAGACTGCTTCCGGTGAAGTAGGGCTGATACTTTTCCTTACAACAGCCTGCAGTGGACACAAAACCCTTTTTAGTTACATGTTGACTTGTGTTTGTCGTGTATATGTGTAGTGTTTTTTTTTTTTAACAAAGATTTGTTGTGTTCACATTTGTATTTTATTTATCAATTATGTAATCAGTATTGTCGTCACCGTGTGCCAGTATTGGGATTTTGAGGTGTGAAGGTTGTTTTCATCTATTGATCTATTTTCTTTCTATTTTAACCGTAATCCTCAGGTCACGCCAATGTACCAATACATTTGTAGAAAACCCTGTGGATTTTGGTTAGGTTCCGGCGTGATAGCCTATATTTGCTCTTGTAGTATACCAACGCTTGTAGTATAAGGCTGATACATCAACTGCCCCTCCCGGACAATCAGACGGTGTATATTGATCAGTCTTGCACCCCACTGATGTCCATTTCCCCTCCGTAATCCAAGGATTAGATGTAAGTTAGACGAAGATAATCCCGAGTTGTGTACGGATACCTGGAAAGTAGCCTGGCCGTCCAGTGCCTTTGTTTTAATGACGTCAGCAGCATAGCAGACGACACTATGTAGTTTATGACACAAACCCTATCGGACGACTTATTCGTATTCTAACTACAATATCGCTGGTTCCAAAAATCTCTTTTATTATACACAGTTGACAATCTATGCCCCGGAGTGTTGACAACTCTCATTCATGGTAAACAGTATTATATGAATATTTTCATTTCAGTGATAAACTTCACAATATGGTTAACTGTGGCAAGTTTCAACTAATGACGCAAGATGATACATGGTTCAAGGTTTCGGTTTTATTCTACTAACAATTTTCTTCTCATTTATCTTATTTCAGCCATTCTCTTGAAAATGATTTAAAACCGAAATATTAAACCGTTTTTCGCCTTGAAGTTGCCACAGCATACTGCAGTATTATTCGAAGTTTAACCTGTTACTGTAGATTCCTCTCTTTTCAGTCCGTTTTATGTCATTCAGCATTATTGTTTGGCTGTTATCAGAAAAACAAAAACTAATCCATAGTGGACCAGAAACCATTATCAAAACCATCGCCAGTGATAGACTTCTGCAGAGACTTCGATATATCTTTCGTTAAAATGATTCTAAAAAGGACACTCCGTACATAGACCTACAAACTAATTCACCAATGTAAACCTTATGTTACTTTGTTACGGACAAAACTTTGGAACTAAAAAACGAATCAACAAGTTGTGTAATATCTAAACCGACGTTCTCAGATACGCGTCTCCTGGATGGGCTTTCCGCGACAGCGGTCAGATATGTAAGCGAAGGTAACCGTGTAGAGCCTCTGAAAACCACCGACCTTCACCAAATATCTGACAAACTGCCTAACTTAAAGTCGCAGCAAAAAGTGTGGGTTGGATTCGATTTCGTCACGCCTACGGAAAAATGTTTACAAGCTGCCGTGAGGACAACGTTTATACCTCAATCAACCCACAAATGACATTCCCGCTTTTATTACATACGTTTCGGCACAGAAGCAAATTATATTTGGATGTATTACGGAAGCGTTGCAACCATTCATCTGCAAAATATACTATCAAATGCGCATAACATTAGTTTATCTTATGGGTGCCGAATTGTATATTTGTAATGGTATATTCTGGAATAATCTAAATTCACACCTCATATGAACCCATTTTTAGCAGTCATGTTTCCCGTGTACTGTAGGTGAATTTTGACAAATCGAAAAATACCGGTATGTAAATGTTGACCGCAACACGTATAGACCATGTAGATGTCGCCGACTTAAACAGCTATATGTTCCTTTTGATCAACTGTGGAAAGGAACTTCACAAGAGCAATACGTGTCTAACCAAACCCGATCCAAGTCAAGACTTGGAGGCATGCGGTTGGAGTATGACTATACTACAGAATAGTAGGCTTCCAAGTCAGGCTATCTTCCTTCTCAGTCAACGGTTACTATAAATAATAGTTGCACGAATTGTTCCTCACAGAGTGCTCTGTACAAGTGTGGGAAGGTAGGGTCAGATTGGTCTATGTAGGGTAATATAAAGCTAAGCAGCCTGGTTATTATCACTGCTTGGTCCGGGGTGCGGCTCATTAATTATTGGGGACGGATTATCTAGCTCAGTCAATTAAGTACAGCCCGGGGATTCCTTAGACTAACACCATGTTGCTTTTATGTCCTTTGGCACCTTTGGAGCTACTTCATGAGGCCTATCTTAATTTGTTCACCATTCCATAAAACACTGACAGCTGTAGTACTGGTCGTGTCGCCATTCAGAATCTCCCTGATGTTGTCAATAATGGCGATATTTCCAAAGAAGATTGGTTTCATAGGACCAATGGGGGGGGGGGGGGGTGTATTTTGTGGCGATAGTCAATCTGATATTCAACTTAGTAAAAGGAATGGGTTGCCGCTTTTACTTCATTCCTGAGAGGTTCTTGTTTTGCTCTTTAGATTAGCTTGAAGTAACAACAGTCTACAATATGTTTGTCAGTAGATGTGAGAAATTTGGTCATGCAACCTCTAATTGTAAAATCAAGAAGAATGTTGTATGTTGACATATTTTTTATGGCTAATCAAAGGCTGTAATATTGGGTGTTATTTAGCCCATAAACAGTGTGAAATAAGTGAAAAAGGTGTCAAAACAGGCGTCAAAACAGGCATTCGTATACCAGCCGTCAATTACGGTCGCTCACGGTCAATAAGCACAAGAACAACTTCCAAAACAACGTTCGATACAAGCGATCAAGGAACGGGTCCATGCAAAGAGAAGCAGTCAGCAGTTTTCAAAATTATTATTGAACTGAGATTCCTATAGATGATTCTAGGTGAATGTATTATAAAGCAGTATCTGAATCATGTGCAATGCTAGTTTATAAGTTGTCGATAATCAAATCATGCATCTCATTTGTGCTTCGATTGCAACTGTTGACATATCCAAAGTGGCCAACACATTCAAGATGATGAATGTACTGCCCTCGACTTGGTTTCAGCGGAAATAGACAATCAAAACTTTAAAAACCTGCTGTGAGTTTGCATTTCAGGACAGGAGCTTTAGTTTTAGATTTAACATCATGTTTTAGATAAAGGGTTATTACTCTCATTTTTGGAATAACAACAGATTTACACTTAGGGGCAAACAATTTGGGGCTGGACTTACACTTAGGATTTACGACAATACGTTTAAGATTCATGATACCTGGGAACTGTTTCGGTGGCGGAATGGTTAGAGTGTCCGCCTCGAAATCTGGAGACCCGGATCAACCCGACCCTGGTTATACCAAACACTTCAAAAATGGTACTTGTTGCTGTCTCGTTTGGGTCCCAGCATGGAGATGTTAGAGCAAAACGACACTTAACACAAACCTCAAAAGAGAAGTGTTCAACAATTTGCAATAGGGATGCTCTATTCGAATGAAATCAGTAGTCAATTGATGTATCCTGCTAGTAAATAAGTTATCTACTATAAACTGTGTATCTCATTTGTGATTTGATTGCAACTGCTCATGTATCCAACGTCGCAATCTAATTCAACACATTGGATATACATCTCCTAGCTCCAGGTTAAGAGCAATTAGACACAATCCTGAAACAAAGCGCCAGGGAGGCACTCACGGTGATACATATCGTTGGCGACGTCATGGATGTCAACGGCCGATATTGATATATATGAAAAGGACTTTTTTATCAAGGTGATGTAAACGCCGTGGGATGAAAAAAACTTTTTGTAAATCATCGGCATAATAAAGCTAGTACACTTGTCAAATTCTAAAACGGAAAATGAGTTTTGGAACCATTCTCCTGTTCGACTGGATTGAAGATATACATAAGGTTATTGAACTGACGCTCAAGTCAGCGTTCAGTTTTGCATGGATTGACATTTGTTCAGATCGTTAGATTTTTTTTACATAAGTCGGCGAAGCACCAAGGGTTAATTTCCACCTTGTTGTTATACGTAGTGATGTGTCTACTTACGTAATTCCATGCTAGGGGAGGAAAAAGCAGGCTTGTAGGCGGTTGTATTATCAAGAAGCTAAACTATTTACATTTAAACGACTTTGGTGATGATAAACACAAGTTGATGTGTGGGGTCGAGTTTCAAATGGTTCCCACGTCAGAGAGGGGCTAGATAGACGATGGGGAGGGGGCAGGCATGACGTGAGATTTTGCCTTTCCCATAGCCCAGTCTGTATACAGGTCGATCAAGGGATGCCGGAGCTCATAGGATCAGCAAATAACAGGCCAACAAACCCACATTAGACTCGGAACCAAGAAACAGGAAATAACTTTCCATTTTGATTTGAAGATAGCGCTGTTCGTTTACGCACTGGAAAGGAATGCCTTTCGCGACATGGATAACGTGCTTTGTGCCGTGAAAATTTCCAGCAAAATCTTTGGTCAGATGTGAGCTCTTCTCGGCCCACTATTGGGTAGGACAGATGTCAGCATCGCCTCTCCTCCCCCACCCCCGCATTTCTAGCCGTCGAGTTATTGATAGCTAGCGAGGAGGATTTGTCGTTGTGGAAAGACCGTCATCGATCGGTGATGAAAATCTGTCATGATTGATCGTCACACTCAATGGACAGTTAAGAGCTTTGCTTTACACTGACCCCTTAACCAGACAGTTTTACTTTGGCCGGGGAGTACAAATACAGACCGCCTAACTGTCAGAACAAAAACAAATCCGCCAATTCCCGGCTCAAGTGCTTCAAGATGTATAGAGTTCCATTGTCATAGCCACAAATGGAGAAGTCGACGCTTTTGTCTGCGGTTGTCTTTAAATATAGCCAGTTCATCTTATAAAGCAGCTATCCACATATAAAGAAGTGTTTGGATAGCTTGTTTCTTACTTTATTAGCTTTTTATTAGTTTTTATGACGTCGATGGCAGAAATAGCAATAAAGGTAGAAGGCGTGGGAAAGATGTATATAAGCCTTAACGGATGACCCGTCCATCTGCTGCATGGAAGAGCGACTAGACATAAGGTCACTTGACGGTTTAACGGGTCGCCAAGTAAAAGTAATTCCGGTTGCCTGGAAGAGGAGGTCATTACAGAAACGTCTGTTCACTTCTTATCTCTCCAAGGGACAACGGCTGGAATCAAACGACAGTTATTGTGACCTTGGCCAAAAACTGCGAATTTTCTAACAACAGCACAACCGAATATAATCGTGTTCTCTGTTCAACTCTGATGGAGAAGTAATGTCATTGAGGCTTAATATGAAAACTCTAGTTTGGTACCATTTTTTTTTATCTTACTGGCGTGTCCATGAGATTTGATTATGATGAACTGTTCGTCAACTCAGTATATATTCGATTGAACACGTGTGGTAAGCCTGTACCATTGTCGTCATACACAGACTGTGATGAAGTTTCAAACAGTGACAAAACGTCGCTATGTGGACTTTTTCATCTCTAACTTTATTTAGTCATTCCACCTTTACAAAAACATCAACAACAACATGTTGGTTTCGCCATACATCCGCTTTTATCCTTCTACAAAGACCAACTTTAAAACATGCCACATTAGTAATGACCTTTCCACTAGACAATCAGAGCAAAAGAAATCATGAACTCGCTAACTTATGCTTTCTACAAGTGATCTTTACAGATTTGGTCATTTACCTACATGTTACAGTGAATAATTATGATTGGCTCTCAGTGTCACGAAATATTCGACTAAAAAGTAAATTGATCAGTTTTTCTCGTGTCATATCGGTACTCTTCGATAGTCATTGTAGCAATATCTTATGTTTCCACTGTATTTTGCATCCAACAAGATCCACTGGGAAATTAGATACAAATTATGCAATGATAAAATATAAAAACAATAAAAACGATGTTTTCTTTATGTGAATCATCAGCGGCACTGTACAGCTGTAACAATAGACTAATGATGATATTTAGGAGACACACAAGAAACTTGATCCGAAAAGATTTGCATATTTAGTTTCTAATGGACAATTGTGAAGGCGTTTTCTGTATATGACGATAGTAATTTGGCATTGTTTGCATTAGTGATAACATAGATTTGGACCTCGGATAAGGGGGATATGATTTTTAAAGCAAAGAGTCAAACTGTTACATAAACACATTGTACATTTCTCACTCAAAGCTTCTGTCCTGATTTTATGGTAAGAGTTTCGCGATGCATTTTGATGGCTTTTACTGTACTCTTCCCCGGAAGGGAATTTCCAGATCCAAAACTGCCCAGCATTTTTCTCACACATCGGACATTTCCTAGTACATCGTTCGGGCCATGCAGCAGTCCCGTATAATGCGTATTATTTTAGTACCACGCATCTAAACACTGTTATCTGCAACTTGGCCTGTTATAATGAATGAAGATGATTCCCCTTCAAAAACAAGGCTCTTAGTTATATAAGAAAATAGATGTGACTATCATGAATGACTGGCCTAGGGCTCACTTTTATTGTAACACATACTTGTCGACCAATATTTCTGCCCTAATCTTGAGGCTTTCATCAAACATCATTGTATCTTGGTAGAAAGCCAAGTTGAAAAGCTTATTGTAAGGATCACTCCAAAAAAAAACGTCCCACACGGTACAGACCATGGTGGTCTTCGTTTTCTCTGAGTACAAAGATAAGGCATAAGGAATAACCATGAAAGGTTGTCATTCTCAACCTGGATAACTGGTCCAAATAACTAAGTCAGCTTCATAAGAACACCTATTCCTTTGGACGTTACGAATGACGTCAACGCCATATGTTATTTGCGTCATTACATATCTATATAATGGAAAAGGTAGTGTTTACCTTGTAATGGAGAGTGTTTTTTTATTATAGAAAACAAAAGCTGGTGTTCCCAAACAGAACAGAACTCTTAATCTTGCCCGCTTTATATGTCTTAAAAACTGAAAGGTTTCCACTTAAGCTTAGCCATTAAAATGAATACCTTAAAACATTTCCTTTACTAGTTCTTATTTTGTAGAAGATTTACTACTTTGAATGATGAAGAAAAGGTGTGAAAGACTACAACATAGGCAACGTCGGAGATAATGCATGTTTTTAAAATTAGATATGCATGTCCATACCATACGAGTTGATACTACTACATGGGTAACGTCGGGGGCAATGCGTCTGGACTGAATTTCACATGAATCCAATCATAGCCAATGTGATCATCCATATGAAAAAAGAGTTGCTAGACACTAGAACATAGGCAATATCGTAGACAATACGTGTGGTTTGAAGTAGAAATGCATGCAATCATAGCCAATCGTGGTCATCCATATGAAAAAAGAGTTGCTAAATGCTAGAACACAGGCAGTATCTTAGACAATGTGTGTGGTTTGAAGTAGACATGCATGTACCCATAGCCAGTCGGGACATTCATATAAGTTGCTGGACAATCTGTAGGAACAAAAAGTATAGTTTGAACTGGAATTTTTTTTTTCACCTTCCATGGTTGGAAATAAAGATATGCCAGATCGGAGACAATACACATGATTTCGAGAAGATATATTTCTTTGCCTGTCTTGTCAGGCATATGAAGGTTACGACGTACGTAACACAGGAAATAACAACTGTTGACTATTTCTTCTAACATATGACTAATTATCGTTAGTGTTTGTGATGCACATTCCATTGATGAAATTGGTCTGTGCGAATTTGGATTAAGGAGCCAAACTGGTTACTTGTATAGTGATTTCAAGTCTTGGCTTGTGAGATATTTTCTCGGTGAATACAAGTGTTGAGCCGTACAGTTCTACAAGTCTACCCAAGCCATCTGGCGATAAGAAACATCTGAGCCCATGAGATTAGGCCTAGTAAGTGAACGCTTGGATGTAACTTATAAATTGCACCAAATCACTGTATAATACAATGAAGAATGGTACAGGAGTTTGTCTATACAAATAGCAAACGAAGAGCCAAAATCAGTGTTCCGGAGGTCATTTGTCTGAAAACACAAGTGCGCAAAAACAACGTGCTAACACCCGTGAAGAATTACGTGTATCATCTTAATTTCTGTTACTTATAAAGGATTCATAAAAAAGTAAAAGTGTGTTGACCTCAGAGGACAGGCTGAGGTTCTTTCGTTTCGATGGTATAAATATGAATGAATAAGGAACAAAGTTTATGCAATGCTAGAAATGCCAAAACACACCAAAATCCTGGCCGCCATCGTATAAGTAAAATATTCTTAGGTACGGTTTAAAACACCTATGAAATAAATAAATCAAATAAATGACAACTAAATGTGTGTACTTTGTCAGACATCTCAGTGTCATTGATAAACTGCTTGTATAATTAAAGATATTCGGTGACCTAATGGTTAGAGTGCCCGCCTCGAAGTCGGGAGACCCCGGAATTAAACCTAGATCTGGTCTTACCTAGAAATGGCACTTTTTATGCTGCTTTGCTTGGCGCTCAGTACTGAGAGGTTTGAGCAAGGAAACATGACTGCTCAGCCCGGTGTCAGTATAATGTGATTGGGTGGGGTGTCATGCCTGGTGTCTTCGGCATGATACTTCAGTGGCGGCAGCACTTTGGCCGCATGGACTCGCCCTGCCACAAGAAGATTGAAAAGCTGTTAAATACAACGTTAAACGCCAGGAATACATACATACATACATACATACATACATACATACATACATACATACATACATGCATACATACATACATACATACATACATACATACATACATACATACATACATACATACATACATACATACATACATACATACACACACACATACATACATACATACATACATACATACATACATACATACATACATACATACATACATACATACCTACATACATACATACATACATACATACATACATACATACATACATACATACATACATACATACATATTAATAGCTGTGGCTCATCGACTTAGAATCTACCCTACTTTTTTGAATAGTGTATTATGATTAACCCAATTAACTTGTAGAGCCGTTGTTAAAGCAGTAATAGCTACATTCGAGCACGTGATCTCACAGGTATTGAGATAGTGGGCTACCGAGAAACCCTTAATACCGTTTAGCCAGTGAGGGTTTTCAACCATTAAAATGGCATAAACGTCATGTAAGTTAATATCAGGCCATTCATCGATTTCTGCTCACGTAGTTGCGATCTTGTTTTTCAAAGCTTTGTAACCGGAGATGTGATTAGATGTCATGGTTGGTGATAATCGCTCCATGGTGTGCTCTTGTGGGCGAAAGTTCGTCATTAAACTGCCGAGGATCGGTGGTTTATCCACCAAAAAAATGAATATGTTAGTGTTAAAAGATATGTTAGATATAACATAATAATGTGTCACACGCAACATAATAGCCTGTTAGTTTAATGCAATCTGTATGTTTAACTGAAATATCATGTGGGCTACTGTACTGTTTTTTAAACAGAATAATCTGTTGCAACCACGCAGAACAATTTAATACCAACAGATTTTCTGTTCAATTTAACAGATTTTTGGCTTTAAGCAACAATCAAATAATTAATTAAATAGATCCAATTGCTAGATGGTTATCTTCTTGTTATCTATTGACAGGATGTGAGAGAAGCCTATCATGTCCTCTCTCCAAGATGGACGCCAAAGTACCCTGTGTTAAACTCCGTTCGCTCTGTGATGACATCAGAGATTGCCCAAAAGGTGAAGACGAAGATCCAGTATCCTGTTTATTTTTCAAAATGGTGAGTAAATCTTCTACAAGTATGAAGCAGATGAAGAGCAGATTGCGAGATTAAATCCTGAGAGTTTTATAAACAAAGACGAATGGAAGTTGCAGAGAATTGAAAGCCTGAGTGTCGTCGTTTAAACAGGCGCTCAACAGAGACTCATGCTGCAGCCGCATGCGTAAACCGTATATATAAAAAAAAACAATGCTACATTTAGCTTTTCATCGATGGGTTTGTGAGTACGAATCCAACTGTCGCTGGTATGATTTTTCAGGGACCAGGCTAGTCAATGTGGTTTTCCCTGGGCTTTGTGTGGTTTCCTGACCACCGTCATATAAGCAAAATATTCCTCAGTGTGGCGTAAAACACAAATCAAATAAAAAAATAAAGAAATGGGTGTGAACAGGGATAGAAATCTCTGCTGGTCGAAAAAAAAAGTTTTGTTTCGTCTTATACACCTACCCATGAATTTGGGTTGAGTTTTCCGAGAAGAGGGTGCAAGTATTAGCAACGTTTTCACTCGGTTGTGGCTGGCTAAACAAAGTGCATGTACCGGCCCGCATAGCACAGTAGGTAGAGCGTCCGCTTCGGGACCGGTAGATCCAGGATCAATCCTTGATCGAGTCACACCTAAGATTTTAAAAGAGGAAGTTGTAACTTCCTCGCTTGGCGTTCAGAATCAAGGGGATAGTGCAACGACTGGTTGACCCGTATCAGTATAATGGCTCGGGCGGGGCGGCTTACTTGCCTTCGGTAAGTCGTCTCAGTGAAGCAGCACTAAATAAAAGAGCGGTGGAAATCCGTCCTGCAAGAAGGAGGCACATTACACGTGCATGCACCCTAAGGATTCCTTCGTCGTCATATGACTGAAAAATTGTTGGATACGACGTTAAACCCCTAGCACTCACTCACTCACTCACTGTACCGAAATTTCAAATCGAGGGCGAGTCTACAAACAACGCTTTAATAGAAACCAAGAATCCTTCCTGGGCATCGATATCGAAGGGAAATGATTCATTTCAGTTTATGATGTATGATTCTGTTTAATCCAAAATGCGTAGGTCTAACTATTGTACAATGTTGCGGGGCGATTACACTCAATAATAGGGTATGGCTTTTTGCCCCAAACTGTCGCCGATGTCACGCACCTGTCTGATGGTGCATAAAATCCCCAGCCCAAAAAGCTGATCATTAACTGCTTAGCATACTGAGGTGCCGATTATGTTCGGGTAGGACAATGTACAGCCATCGTCATCATGCTTGCCGTGCCGCGGGCTCGATACAGCTGTAACAAACTATAACAAACATGGACATGAAATGTTAATACAACAAATCATTAATGTTTGATGGCGGTAATATTGCATTACACGCGATAATGGTAGAGGGTACGATAAGCCAGCTAATTGTTGATTGGTCGGTTGGGGCCGGTGTTTAGTATTGTATAGAATCCCGTGTGTCCCTTGGGACGAGACGTCGTTCACTTCCGTTGATAGATCTGTCACGATTTCATAAAAGCGGACATACAATACTACATACTTCCTGGTTTTGAACAAAACTTCTGCTACGTCATTGGTTGTTAATCAGGTAAACTGTCCGGAAGAGGAGTGTCGTCTGATCATTGATGTTGTTTGAATGGAATTCTCTCTAAACTATTCTGTGACTAAACTTGTTTTTCGCCCCGAGCCTTTTAAACATGTGCAATGGAGTTAGCCAATCACAAGCCGAAAATTTGTACTCGTAACATCCTCATAGAAGCAATTCAATAAATTTATGAGGATGTGTCACTTTTCGCTTAAACCTCGTTTTGTCTTCGTTTAGGGTAAGTCATCCAACCACTATATTCAGATGTGAATTTATGATTAATTATTGTCTTAATTGAGGATGTTTTGTTTTCTTCAGACAAAACATTTCGTTTCTGTGGCTCTTGAAAAAGCTGAAGATGTGGTGATGCATCACTAGCGTAAGGAAACGGTGCTATGGAATCGGTATGACTGAAACAGGGAGGAAAGGGAGATGCCATGCTTCCGTGTTGACAACAGTCTACTACACGGCAAACAAATCTACGGACGGTTTATACATTTTCAGATGCTCTCTGAGTGTCTTTGTCTTGACACTTCTATACAGAGACGTTTGAAGCATAGATAATATCAAACTAACGATTGTGATAAATACTAAATAAAAATAATGCATCTTACAAAGTTTTTCAAAAATCACTGATTGGTATATTGTCCAAGTTATTGGTAAATTATCCATGGGGTTGTCTCGTCAAACATCTCCATATATAGGCAGTATACCTACACCATTTTTTATAAATAAGCTGAATTTCGGAAGGATTTTGGGTGGAAATGAGTTTACATACATATCTGAGAATGTCAGTCCGTACAGAGGCAGCAAACAAAAATATGCCGTGGGTTTCAGAAATCGAACAAAACCCCCTTTGAGTTGAGGGTTACTTGGCTAAAATCGTTAGACATTGTATTACATAGTTCACAACGGACACCTACGCTTCCGGAAGTGAGAACAAAAAAAATTAGTCCAAAGTAAAACAACGGAAGGATATATGCACGATATTTGAACAGTATATTGCAATGATGTACACAAGAGCAGTGTCAGTCTTGCGTCCTCCATGGAGTGTTGTTTGTTACAAATGTATACGAGAAAACAGCACTTGTTGATACTCAGACAAGAGTAACGTATACATGTGAGGCTTCATATAGCCACGTGTAATAAGGGCTTATTATCCTATATAATCGAAATTTTATTTTTGAAGACAGAAAATGGATATTGGTCATGTCAATCTGTTAAGCATGGTTCATACAATTCGATTGGTCGCAACAACTTGTCGAACGATTTGTACGTTTCCACAAAAATCACGTTTCTTCGCATATTGTGATTTGCGTGGCTGTGTTCCAGAAGCTGATACAACAAGTCACAACTAAAGATTTGTGGTAGGTCCACAAACTGCTTCAGCAAACAGAATCTTGTGATTTGTTCGACAAGTTTGTACACCAAATCGTATCTTTTGATTTGTTTCTCATGCTAATACAACAGACTGTATCTTGTGAGTTTGTTCTACTTGTTGGTACAACAATTTGCATCATGTGATTTGTTCTTCAAACGGTTACAACAAATTTTACATTCCGTGGTTTGTTCTACACGTTGGCACAACAAATCGCATCTTGGGAAATGTCCTACAATTTGACACAACAAATCGCAGCTTGTGGTATGTCTTACGAGCTGGCACAACAAATCGCATTTTGTGATATGTTCTACAAGCTGGCACAACAAATCGCATTTTGTGATATGGTCTACAAGCTGGCACAACAAATCCCATCTTATGATATGTTTTATTAAGCTGGCACAACAAATCGCATTTCGCGATATGTTTTACAAGCTGACACAACAAATCCCATCTTGAGGTATGTTCCACAAGCTCGCACAACAAATCGCATTTTGTGATATGGTTCACAAGCTGACACAACAAATCGTAGCTTGTGGTATGTTCTACAAGCTGGCACAACAAATCGCATCGAGTGGTATGTTCTTCAAGCTGGCTCAACAAATTGCATCGTGTTACAAGCTGTTACAACAAATCGCACCTTGGGGTGTGTTCTACACGTTGAATCAAAAAATCGCATCTTGTGGTATGTTCTACAAGCTGACACAACAAATCGCATCTTCCGGTATGTTCTACAAGCTCGTACAACAAATCGCATCTTCTGGTATGTTCTACGAGCTTGCACAACAAATCGCATCTTGTGATATGTTCTACAAGCCGACACAACAAATCGCACCGTGTGGTATATTCTACAAACTGGCACAACAAATAGCATCTTATGGTATGTTCTTCAAGCTGATTAATAGAGATTGATGCGCTTGGAAATTCACGGACGCATATAAGATAACACCAACTTACGACTGTACCCATCCCTTAAGAACAATGTACATAATTCGTAATTAGCAGTTTTCAAATTCACGATTTAGTTTGTGTGCTTCTAGATTAACCCATATAGTAATATATAGCGTTTAGTCAACATAGATCTTCCTAGTTTTGGGCATACTGATACAACCGAGTCGATAAAGATATCACGTGATCTGACCGCTGTTATTTAGAGAAGTCGCCAGATTTGTTGCAAACGTTTGTATTGTATGGAACAACGTTACTGCATTGCTTGTTAGAATCTGTACTCTTCCGTTTCTAATTGTATATATTCTTAAAGATATAAAAATATGTAATTTTAATCTTCTACACAAACTGTTCTTCCCGTGTAATTCAACAACATAAAAGTCCTCTCTGGAAGCGGTTATTTGAACATAACACTTCGCTGTTAATATGAACTCATGCGTATTTTTCTCTCTTGTTGGAGTATGGAAAGCTTGATTCCTTCCAGAGATTTACAAATCTCATTTTTACTCCAGAGATATGGAAATATGAATTTTTATTTATTTATTGGTATTATGTGTGTTTTAAAGATCGGAGAGAACCTCCACCCCCCCCCCAATATCCGCATAATGTATATTGTTGTTCCCGACTAGTTTCTTCTTGATATTTACAGTGTATAAATAAAACTGTTAAACAAAAGCCTTGATTCTTGACTTCTTCAGTTGTGGTTGTGGGTGGAGTTTAAACAAGAGTTCGAAACAGACACTTCACGAGATAGATGGGGGTTTCAGCCCACTCCGGAGAACAGTATAATGTACAAAGAATAGGTCAACATATCGTGCAAATCGTGATACGCTTAATCATCAAACTTATCGCTATATATGGCTGAAATATTGCCGATGTAGCGTTAAGCCATACTAATCGTCCACTCATTCTTCAAAGTCACCTGACAGGAAAATTAATGATGAGTTTGTTTTTTTTTTAAGATGACTTACAAATTGAATGATTAAGCCCTCTGAACATGGGCGATATAAATCTTTTTAAAAGGACGTCAATTGTATTGTCTACGCAAAATCAGTGGCATTTGCTTAATGTAAAAAACTAAATACCATGACAAGAAATGATCCATTTGAACAATTTTTAACGATTTTCTAGAGACGGCTGCATGGTTAAGTCATATTCAATTATGTATCATAAGTTACATATACAATTTATATTTTCCTACAGATTTTTCCTCCTTTGGCTCTCTATCCTCTTCCACTGTTTTGGTGTATCTTCAAAGGTCTGTTCTCTGAATCCGCATGTTTAACAACTGTTTTTTCTTGAGTTACATATACATCTAAATACATAGTGATATATATTATGTATACGTAGTCTGGCTCCAAACGGTTGAAACCTTCACCTGTATTTTCTGTCTTTTCCTCTTGACTGGTGACAAAAGAGGTTCTCAGAGAGAACGATTTAATAAAAACCGTGCACAGAAGATGTTTTATTACTACCGACAGGTTTAAGCCTGTGTCTGGATCAAAGCGGCCCAAAAATACACGCTTGAAAAGAATTCCCGAGAAACAGCCACAATGAGAGAGACGTGAAAGGTTCTACTTCAAAGACCAACCACGTATTGTTACCTAGTTTGGCAGCCATTGGATGTGTCTGTTTTGGCTTAACATCAGAGACTATCTTCCTGAAGGTCTTTTCATACATGTATATCCACTAAACAATTCAGTTTCTCCAGAGCTTGGGGCTAGGTATAAATGATCGGGGATCCTTTTTAACCTGATATGTAATGAATAGCTTCATTCTCATCAGATATGGTGTTTGGTGCCTTAATAATATGCATGCACACGCGTTTTTCGAGAGGGGAACCAGTTTGCATTTTTTAGTGAGCCCAAAATATTTCAAATCCGAAGTGTGAATATTTTCATCATCACTTATACTGCTATATTTTAGGCCATTTCGCGTTCCTCAAGTGCGATACTTTCGACTCATTGAAGAAACCTTTCAGAATATGGAATCAACCTAAAAATATCCTTCGGCGATCCTCTGCGTTTAGTCCGTCCTTTCTGAGTAGTTTTCGCTTGCAATTAGTATGAATAAAACCCATTTTTCAAAAAATATATGGCAGAGCAATACCGTTAAATACTGGTATGTAAACAAAATGGGTTAACAGACAAGAATGATCAGACTTCACATTCATGGTGTTTAGATACAAATTCTCGTCGATTTATTCTTTTGTTATTATTAATTTATTTCATTGGTGTTTTACGCCATACTCAAGAATACTTCACTTATACACGATAATGAAGCCAACAGAAAACAAGGATTTCCGTTATATTTCTACCATAAACCATTGTTCCACATTAGAATCTATAACTTCAGAAAGATCCGTGGTAGGTTTCCCAACGTCATTTTATTGTGAATTTCATACCTGTTCATTTGATTTGTGACGTAGCCCTAGTAAGAACTAAATTTGTATTGTTAACTTCTTACACTTAACACTGTTGTAACATACATCCCTAGCAAAGCGCCAAGCCTATGTCAAAACTTCCTGTTACAGCCTGTGACATTTCCTGTCAACGGTAAACTAACACCGAAATGATGTCTATAGTCTATTTCTTTTAGTGAGTCACCTATATTCAGATGTGTGTAAAATCATACTCGCTACTAAAATTGCCTTTAGTCAGTGACACGCAGCAACGTATCTAGAAATTTTTTTATAGTCAACCGAAGAGTTGGAAACTATATCCCTTCACGTGACCACTGAAGGCGACAAGTCGAGTCCAGATATCAAAAATGGAACATATACAAGGTCTCCTCGACATGAATACTACAGACGTGTCTCGGAAATAAATTTGTGGAAAATAACACGAAACATAAAAACCGCACTTGACGTAAATAAGACTTTTATCAGATTATCGTTTTGCCATGCTAGTAAAAGAACGGAAAATAATTTGTCGATCACCCAAACCTCTGCATGAAGACGTGCTGCCAAACCGCACGGTTATATAGTGTTTGTGATATTTAAAACACCCCAAGGCTTCCTGTTTCACAATTCAGCAGATCTTTAGATACAGTCAATTTGCTTCACTATTTCTGACACAGTATCCTCGGTTATCACATGAAGGGCTTCCACCCACGGCCGTCTGACTATTGAAAACCATCTGTTTGTGTGTCCACAACCTGATGGTTTAATGTACAGAACAGCTATACCGGCACTCACTGAAATGGCAAGTTAGCGTTACCTCCCGGGGTTATCTGCCCAAACCGTCACTTTATACCAATGAAAGCCATAAAAGACACATTGTTTTAAATCTTTATATGCGTTATATGGACTCGCTTCTGTCTGTACAAAGGATAGATTTATCACGCGATCATTAATCAAATACAGTAGGTATATGCTGCCCAATACATATATGTGGTTCGATTGTGTTTTTTTACAGCATATAACATGTCAGTCGAAATGTGCACCAAGAGCTACCGGTATGTGAGCATGATTGCAGAATACCTATTTCATTGTTTAATTCATCCTATATTTCATCGGTTATATATTTATTAGGTCCGGTTTACGGTAACACATCGTTGAAAAGTCGATTATTGCGCTGAAGACTCATGCAAGAAATGACAGGTGAAATTCGGTCTCTGATGACAATGGAATTATTATAAGCAGGGATAGAAATTTCCCATCAAAACAAAATGCCACCTATAAATCATGGAACTTTAATGACTCGACCTCAAAATATATCGTGGGAAAGTCTGTCAGCAACCTGCAGATGGTCGTGGGTTTCCCCCGGGCTCTGCCCGGTTTCCTCCCACCATAATGCTGGCCGCCGTCGTATAAGTGAAATATTCTTGAGTACGCCGTAAAACACCAATCAAATAAATAAATAAATCAAAATATATATGGCATTAGAGATTGAAAGGAATCGTCGGTTAAACAGATTAAGTTTTAAATCTCAAAAGGTATACCAGCGTAAAACACCAATGAAATAAATAAACAAATCAAAGGCATATGTTTGAATTATCCCGAATAAAAGGACATGAGGCTACTACCATATGGGGCTGGCCTAATAAATGATTCAGACTACGGAAAACGAAAGAAAAAGGTAAACTTTCGCTCTTATAAGTACCATATTCATAATCTTACTATCCTGAAACGTAGTTATACAATATTCTTTACGTTATTTCCTGTAACGATCTATTCTCTTCAAATATATAGTTATGCAATAAAATTCTTTACCTTATTTCATTTAAAGGTCTTTTCTCTTTGAACATTCTTTACCTTATTTCTTGTAAATGCCTACTCTCTTGAAACATAGTAATACTTTTACTATGTTTCAAATACTTGAAACATGTATAGTTATCATGGTTGAAAGAGATGGCGGTTATTGTTCTCATTGGAACAACACTTGCTGACAGAACAGTGTCAGTGTGCACAGAATATAAAATCTACAAAGACTTAGAGATAGTAAATACATTGTCACATCACGTATAGTCTGTGAAATACGGCTTCTGTTTAGTGAGCTTCATTCAGGAGGTTTATTCACGTAAAATGCTTAAATCGTAGCAAATTACTTAGCTTCATTAGCACTTTTTCTGTATGGTGGCCACAAGTTTCTTAGAAAATAGCACCAGGGTTTATCACACGAGTATAATTACATCGGTTAATGAGACATTAGTCACACGTGAAATACTATTGTCTAGTTGATATACGTATGTTTACGTTTTTATTTTGCAAACTTTTGCCGCAGAAGTAGACATCGCTGGCGCTGACTTGAGAGTTTTAGATTGTCATCATAATTTTTATGAACAGTGGCAAAAACTGATGTTAATTTTTTGAGTGATGGCAAAATGTATTCTGTTCTATAGCACTGTATTCCGTCATAATCCAGATAAGATCCTGTTAGTCTAAGAATCGTCATGTTGAATTAATAGAATAGGTGTGTTGTATTTAACAGAACAATCTGCTGCAATAGCATTTAGCAGCACATTCCATAAATTCTAGCAGGTCTCAGGCAAGACTTTGTTAAAATTAACAGATCAATTTTTTAGTGTAAGTGAGACAAGCATGCTTATATTTGTATTAGTTTGAAATTTGAATTGAATAGTATGCCTAGAATATCGACTAACTTCCTTACGCCACTGATACATCACTGATAGGTGCTCCTCTCTTACATGCAATCACATTTATTTACTATAACATAATTGTTACATCCTCCTTTCGACCCTGATTTTGGTCTCCTGGGGACAAATCCCGTGCGTTTGCCCTGGATGTAACATGATGGCTTAAATGGTAATGGATTTGATTGGACGGATTTTAAACGTCGTACTCAAAAATATTTCTGTGAAGGAAACCGGAATTCTCGTAAATAAACCACGAGTCCTTAGCACGTAATTGCCCAAACTTCACGTGCACACCATTTTGGTGCAATAGCCAACAAACTCCATGAAAGAGAAACTATGAAGCGCTTCGGACTGCTTATTGTCACTAAGGCTCAGAAGACAGTAGCAGCTATGCGGAATATCGACGATTTAACGCAATCCTCGTGTTTCATATACGGTAATTAAAAATACACCTTAGCTACCGTCTTAGCATTCCCGAGCTCCCCCACAATGTTGGAATATGGTACCAACGACTCAATACTAATATACCCAGGTGGTATGAGGGGGAAATTAAACCCAGCATGCACACGAGTTATAAAATGATCGAAATAATCCAAAACACATGACTAAACATTTTCTGAAAATATAACTTTATTGATTAGATTGTTAAAGGTTTACTTCTACACGGAATATGAACAACTATATATGGAAGGCTCTAGCGCCCTCTGTTGCAGAGAGCCCGCCCTATACAATATGGAATAATGTATGAACTACAATGTATGCGTCAACCATAGTGACAAATTCTAAAGACGACAGGGGCTAACTGTTCTGGGAGGTCCCTGCGGAGACGATCAAACAATGGGTGTATTTACACACGAAATAAACATTTCCATGTCTTCTACGTCCGATCAAGAGACAAGAAAACATAAGCAGTAAAATACTTTACCTGAAGTAATTCGGACAAGAAAACAGACCATATAAGGGAAATAGCAAAACCTGCCTGCAAACGTTTCTATAAAATATTTGCATTAGAAAACGAAAATGCCAATGTCACAAAACTAAGAACAAACTTGAAAAAGAGCAATCGTTCACAAGAAAGCACTTGGTTGTGTTCGGCCGTCTTGTCTTGGACCATATCCACGACTGACCGTGTATAAAACCAATACCCTCCAGCAGTGCACATAAACTGAACGGGAAAAAAGCACCTTTGTTACGTAACATTTTTCAAAAGACTGACATTTCCAACAACAACCAGACACATGTAAAGCCATACAAGTGTAAAACACCTGTCAATTCTTTGATTGTGGCCGCACTAACAACAAAATTTGGTAAAAACAAACATTTGTGGTATTTCCTTATCATTTGCTAGACATGACAAGACATTTGCAATTCAAGACAAGATTCTATACAGTGGGCAAAATGATCATTAACAGACTACACTCAAGAATTATCGTCCAGATGTTCGGTGAAAAACAATTATGTGTCCCCTAACTTGAGGGCTGCCTGACGTTGTGTACCTGCGGCAAGCACCACATCTCGCAGTGTAAGTGTCTGCAAGACCAAAATTTGACCCTTCACGCAAGAAGCTTTCTGTCATTCGAAATTTTGATTTTGGTCAAGGTTTTCTCATCTTATAAAGGGCATCAACAGGATTTATAACTGTTAGAGCCACCATAGTAAAAGATAAACAAAAAACTACAGCTTTCCGGGGAACATTGCCCCAGTACCATTATCCTTCGGCGCCCCGTTCTACAAAGCTGCGTCAAGCGCATTTACAATGGTGACGTATCTCTTTGCTGAATGTTGTCATGGACATTTCGGCAGGCGCAGTTTGCGACTTCGTAGAAAGCACATAAGTATTGAGAAAACTGCACATCTTGGGGATCATTTTGTATGCCGAATTGAAATGTCGATCTCGTCTACCTGAGAACAAAAGCGTGTCCGAACAACGTGATTATCACGCATATTGATTTGGCCATCGGTAAACTAGTTTTAATAGATGTAAATCTGGGGTGTGGTTTGCTTAGCTATTGAACTTGCGCTTGCGCACAACGATTTCACTGATTGATCTACAATATTCTTGCACTTTCCCCCCACTATTAGGCCTTCCAAACCGGTGTCAACACACTTTATGTACACATGTTGGAACGACATATACAAAACGAGTAATACATTTCTTCAGTCTATCAACACAAATGCTATAACCAAAACAAATGGATATTTTACAGACAGACAGTTTGGATTTGACTGATGTACATCAGAGGTCCGTTTGACGAAGCACTAGTGATGTTGCGTGCTCCTATAACCACCTACATGTAGGCCATGAAATGCCTTTAGTAATGGTCTAGGGCCTCGCGCAACAAGCTCAGATCTAGGTCCAGAGTTGTTCAGCAGCACTAATATTATGTCACTTGCGGCCCAGTAAACGCGCAATCGTGAAATACAGATACGACGACACAAATATGAAAGCACAATAGACCAGCTAGATATCTAATCATTTGTACATGCCTTTGGATCAGTTTTGCATTACGCTTGGGATAGACAGAAATACAGTAACAAATAACGACCATGTAAATATTGCGAGCCAATCTAACGTTTTAACCGGGATACAGTTGATGTAATGCAAAATTTTGCATTGCACGGTTTATTTTCTTCAAAATGGTAAGACGGATACATGTACCTAACAAGAGTCTAATAACTTGCAAATCAAGCGTGGTTTTCGCCTGGCATGAATTTCACGCCCTGTAACCGTTCCATCTTAAGGGTTCAGTGCAATATACACTTGGGCCCCGTTGTTCAAACCTGTTTTACTCATCCCAAAAATAATTAGGTAGCAATATGAAGCAATCTTCTGCTCTTCCATTCTTTGGACAACTGCATCATCTGGCTGCTGAATTTGGCTAAACTCTAAATACCAGTATTAGCCACTTTCGAACAACTTATCTCAAATAAAAACAAGTCGACATAGGAGCCATTGGCCATTTGTTGTGTAAAACTGCCGGTAACTTCTTAGACTACAAAGATACACAGCCTTGCTTTAAAGTGCCTGGCTTAACACTCAAAAGATGAAGTCTGCTTCGCCATTTCAATATACTGCTACACGCAGACACTCTTATTATTGATAGGTATATTTCCAAGATATATCAGGCCAGTATTAAGCAGTGGAGGTCGCTTATTCAGCAGTGCTATTCTACACATCAGAACTATACATGCAGCATCAAATTTCATATTATTGCAATCTCAAGGATGTAGTTGGCTCAAGGGCAATTGCTCAAAAGTTCTATCGTTGTCAGACTTGTGAACATGGAGTCTGATGTTTCACCGGACTTAACGCAACTTACTTAAGTATAATGATCTTGGAATACAATACAAGTGCTCTGGTTTCAAATGACGCAAGGCAAGTCATCCCCAAGATGTGTGATGAAAAAACGCTTTACAACACCTTCAGAGCATTGCCCACGCGACGAGGGACTGACGGGACACCTACAAGCCACTTCTTTTGAACTATGAAAAATCCGCATAACTTGATGGTTACTATTCATCTCACACAGTATTACTAATGGAACAATACAAGGAAGGATTCCATTAACTCGGAAAGGAAAACCTTCACTTCAGACGGTCAACCCATGCAGCATCCATAAACCTTAACTAAAAAGACAAAACACAAAAATGCACTTGACAACAATTATCACAAATTACTGTGTAAATTTAGTTGCAATTTAAACAATGACTGTACCCATACAAAATTAAAAGGATATCAATACATTTGTTAGCACATTTACAACACACTCTCTGCCTACAGAGTTAATAATTTTTAAAAAATCTGAAAAACTATCCCCTAAATGATTCAGACTGTTGTGCGGTACTACATATGATATCAGGATTGGTCACCACTGTGACCATATTTACACAGTATTTCCAATTCAAATGCATCCTCGGATATAAAGCAATGTTCCTATGGTGTGGTCAAAAATCTGATTACTTGTAGAAAAAGTTGGGTAAAAGGCAGATCAGAGCCAGAATACCTCAAATTATGCCACAATTTATACACCTTTTTAGTTGACAGGAACTTCTCAGAGGTTAAAATGTTCATAATTATATCCAGGCTACAAGTAACACTAACCCAGAAGCCTCGGTTACCTGCATGTTCATTAGCCACACAACAGCCAGTTCTTCTCACTGGACTGGGTTACATTTAATGACTTCAATTACATTTACTATCAATTAAAAATATTTTTTGTTGTTAACAATTTCCTAGGTGAAGCTTGGAGAAGTACACTGTACTCACAAAGATAAACAAAAATAAAGAAGAACCTAAGATGATATCCTGATTTGGCAAAATGCAGGATTTCTTTGGACATGGCAGCTGCAAGACCAGTTTTGAGAGTCAAGATTCAACATGTAGGACAGAGAGGAGATGATTATTCAGTAATTGAGGATACATGTACGACTGGGATTAAGGTGAAGCAATATAACCATAGCTTTTGATGGCTGAAAATTTAGCCAAGAAGACAGCCTGTAACACAGTCACATAAAAAAATTTTAAAAAATCACACAGATAATAAAAGTTCTGTATAGCACCAGGTCACTTCATCTATAATCAAGGCCAGTACTAACCATTACCTTTGTTATTCTACAGCATGAAATAACTGAAGACTTAAATAGAGGATCAGCTCAGCAGTTAGTAGACACCCATGGTATTGTAGCACTAGAACCTTTCAGCATTTCCACTGCATACAGTTACACCAAAAACTAAATTTGAAACAAGACACTAATATCAATTAAACATGACCTACTGGAACCTTTTGCCGGTTTCAGGCTTGTTTGTGGCATACAAAAAGAAGAGCTTAAAAAAAACAAGGTGTTATTAGAATCTAACAATGAAGTAAATGATCTGTAACAAAAACAATAAAAGGAAGACCAAAAATAAAAGTTTTCCTGGTTCTGGTCATAATTTTTCTGATTGTTCCCTCTTCAGCCCTATATGCTACCAGGCATCAGAGAGACAAAAGCACTGGCTTGTTCCGCATTTCAAGAGTACATGACATAAGAAATGTATGTACATGTTAGTGATGCATAGAGGGCACTGATACACATCAGCCCGTGATATACAACAGTTAAATAGGGATCACTTCAATGATTACACACATACAGCTACTTCTCTACATCTTTACCTACAGAGGCTTAATGCTACCATACACCTCTTTCAATCCTAAGTCTACATCACATCTTCACCTTCCACCTGACACACATCCCTAACTTATGTACTCGTGGAAGCTTCCCATTTTTTTTCAAAAATTCATGTCCTCTTTTAAAAGCGACACTGAAAGATCATTAACACACCCTTCCCTTCCCCCACCCCTCCAGCCATACATTCCAAATCCAATATCCCAAATCCCCTCATACATACATGTATTTGATTTGTACAACAAATATATTTATACACCTGTATATTGGTATATACACCAAATGTACTATGTACACATAAGCTTTTCATTGGAGGAACAAAAAAAAAAGGACACCACACTTTAATAGAAAATACCTGTGTCTAGTTTTTGTACCAGACAAAACAGACAGTACTGCAAAGAACAATGATGATGGCAGGGGTGTGAAGGCCCTAGCCACTCCAGGGCTGTACACTGCAGACTGGATCTCTGGCATGTCAGTGTCACTACATGAAGGTATAAAATAATGCCTATAATGCTGGCTAGTTCAGGTACTGTACTCCAGCAGCCCGTGCTTGTCCAGTCTCTCTGCTTGAGATTCACTGAGCAAATGATGTGCACTACGTTATGAACAGTAGTGGGATGAGGAAATGAAGACGATTCAGACAGCTGTAGAACTCTTTGGTCTGATCTTGCCGCGCCTCTGAGCCAACGAGGACGCACCCACTGGCTCAAGCATGGGCTTTGGGGCAGAGTTCAGGGCCTTGAATGTGGCCGCCATTGCTCCCTGAAACAAACAAATGTCATTTTAGCAGCAGACAAATTTCATTACACATATCCAATTTTCACATAAGGTCAGAAGCAATCTGCCACTGACAATTTTTTACCAAATTTAGAGGCTGAAAAAGTATTTAAATCATTTTGAGGGCGAGTAAACCATAATTAATCACAATTATGAGATGAGAACAATTATTACTGGTCTGACAAATCAGAGATTTTTCATCTACAGACAATCTCTGTTGACATTTGGCTGACCTTAACAAGGGTAGCATCATGCAGCGTGAGTTTATGGTGGGGGAGGTGCTCTCTGTTAGCCACCCAGGGATGTCGTAGCACCTGGTCTCCAGAGAGCCTCTTGTGGGGGTCAATATGCAGCATCTTCTGTACTAGGTCCTGGAACAGTCATTAAAACAACATGGGTCAGTTATCTTGAGTCCACCCCCACCTGGCTTGGGAACCCAGTGACTGTGAATGGAAAAAGGCTTAACAAGGCTCACCACATTGGACTCCTGGTTAAAACTACCATAAATGATCTAGAATTTCGCCCAAAAAACTGCAATTTTTGATGCAAATAAATGTTATAAAATATTACTTTTGGTACTGACAATTACAATTTTCTAATATAATATAATCTTATCTTCCAAACTAACCTTAATACCTCTTCGTAAGATTAACAGAATTTATCCATTCCAGCAAAATGTATAATATGAGGTGAAATTTTAGGTCATTCACTGTGGATCTATGTAAGGTCAGGAGCACCAATTGTCAGCTTATAACAATGGAACACACACACACACACACACACACACACAAAAGTTCACAAATTAAGGAACTTGTCCCCTTCACACCTGTCACAAGGCAGAGGAATAACATCAGTATTCTGCTATAAGCTCACGGCGACAACCTTTTCCCCTGTTTGCAACATGACAAAAGTGAATTCTGAGAGCATTCTTCTGTGCGAATTGATAAAATTATACTTTTTGTCAAAACATGACACCAGCCAACCTAATCAATGTAGTTCTGCCTCCAAAATCAAACTAAAAAGGTTTACATCTGAAAAAGCTGTTGAATTAGGGCATATGTGTGATTAGGACAAAAAATATATAAGCAGTGGGGTCACCTGGGAATGAATGAATGAATGTTATACCTATAAATTTTTCAGTCACATGACGAGGAGATGTCATTTGGTGTATGTACATATACAACCTGTCTTGTCTCCTTGCTCTAACATCTCAATGCTGAGCACTTTGGTATGACCCGACTTGGGTTTGATCTCGGATCTCTCGACATCGAGGTGGATGCCCTAAACATCAGGCCACCAAAGCCGTCCAGTCACTGAGTAAGCAGTGTTATGGTTTCAGGAGTCAAGTTAATGGCCAAACATGTGTTATTATTATGGGGACCTCTCTGTGGCACAAAGAAGCACAGTTTCAACTGTTGTCTGCACAGTTTACCATTTAAATAACATGGTTATTCACCATACATCACATGTTGATTTATTTATTTACTTGATTAGAGTTTTACACCATACAAGAATTCACTTGTACGACAACAGCCAGCATTATGAGGGGTGGGGGAGGTAAACAGGCAAAGCTCTTGAGAAACTGAAGACCATCCGCAGGTTGCTGGCAGATTTTTCCATGTATGACCAGCTTCAATGACATAAAACATTATTTCTGGTTCCAATGACAATATATGAACAATGTCTAAACAGACCATTTTCTAAAAACATGTAGACATCTCACTCAGTATATTGCCACAAGGTGAATGTTGACCAGCCGTCCTCTTATACTGAGTGACAAGCAAGGATGTACAAAGTTTGATAATGTTAGCTCTAATAACATCCTCTTATGCTGAGTGACAAGCAAGGATGTACAAAGTTTGATAATGTCAGCTCTAATAAAATCCTCTTATGTCGAGTGACAAGCAAAGACGTACAAAATTTGATTATGTTAGCTCTAATAACATCCTCTTATACTGAGTGACAAGCAAGGATGTACAAAGTTTGATAATGTTAGTTCTAATAACATCCTCTTATACTGAGTGACAAGCAAGGATGTACAAAGTTTGATAATGTTAGCTCTAATAACATCCTCTTATGCCGAGTGACAAGCAAGGATGTACAAAGTTTGATAATGTTAGTGCCAAGCAAGGACGTACAAAATTTGATAATGTCAGCTCTAATAACATCCTCTTATGCTGAGTGCCAAGCAAGGATGTACAAAGTTTGATAATGTTAGCTCTAATAACATCCTCTTATGCCGAGTGACAAGCAAGGATGTACAAAGTTTGATAATGTTAGCTCTAATAACAACCTCTTATGCTGAGTGATAAGCAAAGGATGTACAGTTTGATAACGTTAGCTCTAATAAAATCCTCTTATGCTGAGTGACAAGCAAGGATGTACAAAGTTTGATAATGTCAGCTCTAATAACATCCTCTTATGTCGAGTGACAAGCAAAGACGTACAAAATTTGATAATGTTAGCTCTAATAACATCCTCTTATACTGAGTGACAAGCAAGAATGTACAAAGTTTGATAATGTTAGTTCTAATAACATCCTCATGTCAAGTGCCAAGCAAGGACGTACAAAATTTGATAATGTCAGCTCTAATAAAATCCTCTTATGCTGAGTGCCAAGTAAGGATGTACAAAGTTTGATAATGTTAGCTCTAATAACAAAACAAAACATTTGCTTTTTTGATTGCTGTGTTATGCCTTACATAAACATATTTTAACTCTGGCAACTCTTGACTCAAGGATGTAGATAATATATTAAGAAAATATATTTAACCAACAACAAGTCAATACAGACAGAAATTACTAGTGTGAATAACAAAAGATGTTTCAGATAAATGGTTAGATGTGACCGTTAAAAGCCGAGCTGTGCACTTCTAATGATTCTGTTATGGCGCGAGCAGACAATATGAAAAGGAACATTCTGACAGAGCTAAGTACATTTAAAATCCGAGTCAGTGAGTGCTTTAGGGCATACTGCTACATAACAGAACTAAATAACAACTGTAACCATACAAAGTCTCCTGGGTAGGGAGTCTCTGACTGGCTGAGACACATACCTTGGCAGCTGGAGAGACAGACTCCCAATTTCCACCGGCTAGTGAGAACTTTCCTTCTCCTATCCTAGCTAAGATATCATTGGGGGTGTCTGAGGGACCATTTGCAAATGGAGTGTGTCTACAAAGGTAAAACAACACATCTGTTATATAAAATTATTCCAAGGTAAGAATGGATACTATCAGAAAAAGAGTTCAGGACTTTCGTGTATTATGTATTTATTATTTATTCATCCAATTGTTGCACAAGATATTTTTGTTTATATGACGTAGGTCAGTCTAAATAATGGAGGAGCAGCCACAGGAGTGGTTGAGAGAAACTACAGACTCTGGCATGTACCCCACAAACTTTCCCACGAGTGATGTATAGATATGCGCATTATTCTGGCCGAAGACAAGTGCTGTTCTGAATCAATGTGTGTTGCTATCAAGGCCCTACAAACAGTTTACTGTAGGTATACAGAAGATGACTGCATTCTTACCCAGCCAGCATTGTGTACAGTAAGACACCTAAACTCCAAATATCACAGGCGGCGTCATATCCTTGTCTTTTTAATACCTGAAAAAGGACAAAATTGAGATCAATATCTCCATGTGCATATAAACCTGAAACACAGCAAAACCAATGTCCACATGAATTATGAGATGTTCAATTCCTTAATCAAACACAGAGCCATATAAAAACTTCCACAATCAGACCTACAGTCATCAATGTTATTGTTATTTTGTCTATTATATGTACTACAGGTACATGTATATGCATACAGACACCTGGCTCTACGGATTTCTAATACAAGAATTAACAAGGTAACACTTAAGAACTCTTGAAATGCTTAAAGAAAAAAATCAAGGCTGTCTTCATTAAAAGACCCTTTACTGGACTGAATTCTTTGGACAAAATGATTCATCATGGTGTGGATTTAAACTCAAAATCTGTTTGAAAACAGAATTTCCAGTTCAAAACGAAAAACCAATGAAAGGATGCTTGGGAGATGGTTTATACTCATAAACAGTGGCACTGCTTCTACTATCATAAAAATGGTGCCAAACGCAGACACATACCACTATAACAAACTCAGATGTTCTTACAGTGTCACTGAGGGTAAATACTTTGTAATCACACTGAAGAATACACAGGACAGGTAAATAACAAGACATGAACAGAGCAGTCAAAAACAATGGACTAAAACTCAAAAAATGATCGGAAATCGAAAAACCTGAGTAAACCAGATTCAGAAAAAGATGATCATTATAAATGATCTGAATTTACTTTGAACTCAGAATATAAACAAGCCTGGTAGCCCAAAGGGCTAGATTATGTGTACTTTGTACATGTAGAACTTCTTCTGGAATTCTAATACAAATGTAAATGTATGCTGGCACGTATTCATGGTTTCAGAGAATAAGAGACGTCAAAAACAGAGTTATGCCTGAGGCTTATAAAACTGTGCTTTGTATCATTGCACATATTGATCTACATGGATAACCATTCTCAGCAGATTCTGGCGAGTCTGCTTTCACAGATTTTTGCCGGACTGCATGAAAGTGTTGACACTATTTACTATAAACCTGCAACTGATTTAATACATCATCTGATACTATAGCCTTTTTAATTTTTTTGGGGGGGCTTCATTTGGAATATTTTGTCTGAATAAATGTATAAACACAACGTGAATGAGCGTCTGAACAAACTGTGAACAATGCTCAAACACAACCTGAACAGAGAGTCAAAACACAACATGAGCAGTGGGTCTAAACAAAACATGAGCCCTGGGTCAAAATACATCCTGAGCACAGGGTCAAAACACAACCTGAACAGAGGGTCAAAACACAACATGAGCAGTGGGTCAAAACACAACATGAGTAGTAGGTCAAAACACAACCTGAACAGAGGGTCAAAACACAACATGAGCAGTGGGTCAAAACACAACGTGAGCAGTAAGTCAAAACACAACCTGAACAGAGGGTCAAAACACAACATGAGCAGTGGGTCTAAACAAAACATGACCACAGGGTCAAAACAACCTGAGCAGAGGGTCAAAACATGAGCAGTGGGTCAAAACACAACATGAGCAGTAGGTCAAAACACAACCTGAACAGAGGGTCAAAACACAACATGAGCAGTGGGTCTAAACACGACATAAGCATAGGGTCAAAACACAACGTAAGCACAGGGTCAAAACACAGCCTGAGCACAGGGTCAAAACACAACCTGAGCAGTGGTCAAAACACAGTCTGAGCAGAGGGTCTAAACACAACCTAAGCAGTGGGTCAAACACAGCCTGAGCACAGGGTCAAAACACAACCTGTACAGAGGGTATAAACACAATCTGAACAGAGGGTCAAAACACAACATGAGCAGAGGGTCAAAACACAACATGAGCAGAGGGTCAAAACACAACCTGAGCAGAGGGTCAAAACACAACCTGAGCAGAGGGTCAAAACACAACATGAGCAGTGGGTCAAAACACAACATGAGCAGTAGGTCAAAACACAACCTGAACAGAGAGTCAAAACACATGAGCAGTGGGTCTAAACAAAACATGAGCACAGGGTCAAAACACATCCTGAGCACAGGGTCAAAACACAACCTGAACAGAGGGTCAAAACACAACCTGTAGAGAGGGTCTAAACACAACCTGAACAAAGGGTCTAAACACAGCCTGAATATCAGTTCTAACCACCCCAATCAGCCACTAGCACCCTGTCATCACTGCTCTGGTTTCAGTTCCCATGTCTTTTACATTTAAAAGGAGGTTTGAAACAACCTGAATGAATCACAGCCCAGCCTGTACATAAGAGTGTAGATCTGAAATCCGATGAAATGAGCATTACAGTATGACCGACTCTCAAATGTCCCACCCCTTCCAAACATGAAAGTCAAGAAATTGAAGCTGAAACAAGGATAAACGGAATTGAAGATCTCAAAATGAAGCTGAAAAAATGATTACCACATGACTCACTCCCAAAATGTCCCACCCCTTCCCAACTTCAAAAATAATATCCAAAAGATCTGCACCAAGTCCTAACATATGAGGACTAACCTTGCTGAGAGAAGTAGTGCAGCATGGCACTTATGTTAATGACTGTGCAATGGCCCTGGGGGGAAAATTTCATCTTTCAAGATTAATCAACTGAATTCTTACAACACAGGATATGTCATAATTCCATGCAGCATGCATCAATCCCAATTTAACTCTCATTTTTGCTCCAGAAGTTTATTTTGCTCCATAGTCCCTCCCACAGAAAGTGTCAAGCAATTAACAACTGGCATTTGAGAATTGTGCCCTATTTCTCTGATCTCCATACCAACCTAAATTGCATACATTACTGACTCAGCAGTATTAGAAGTTCTATCTAAAGGTGCATCATTTGTGGATGTTACCATATAAAAGCACCACATTTTCACGTGCAGAGTGTTAAACATTTGTACAAGCCCAGGGACATCCAAATGGAAACAATCTTTCCAACAAAAACAAAAAAAGAAACTTGTAAAACAATTTTCAGAACTGCAATCACTGTTTCTTAACAAGACCACCCACTCCCATTTCAAAAATAAATTTTCCATGCAGCAGAAAGATAAAAGCCTAGAGATAAAATTGTACAAGAAATACCAAATCCACCTGTAAGATTAAGATGGGCATTAATTTCAAGTACACAAGTATGAGTACATGTCACTTTGTGTTGATAGATCTTATAATTCACAAGCCGAATACTGTAAAAGCCTCTTTATTCGTGGGCATAAACTTGCGTGGATTGGGTAAGAAGACACCTTCGCAGGAATCAACTTTCGCTGATCTTTACAGAATTTTGGGACAACTAATCAAACTTCAATACAGAAACGTCAAGTTGTAAAACAACTCAAGCATTCAAGTAACAATGTTATCATTTAAACTTGTTTGTCCCTGTAAGATATAGCAGAAATTCTGTACAAAACAGTAACTTGATCAGACAAAGGAAGTTAATCCTCCTAAGCTTTTTATCTTTTGAAGACTGTATAAGGCGAAGCCCTTTCCTGCTGTGTAAGCAAATATTCATGTCACTCACTCCGGGAGAGGACGAAAGATTAAATGTGATATAAATAAATCCCACTGTTTAATTCTCATGCATCACCAGTGTGAGTGAAACTGAAAGTGTTAACTGTGACAGATTTGAGTAAATTTCATCATTATGAAAAGCAAGTTTAAAGTGCGGAAACGCTCGAGCGATTCATCGGGGGCATCGGAAAGGTGATTGACTGCAAGGCAAGTACAGTTGATAAAAAAACAGCCGCTCTCATCGTATGTATATTGTATCACGTACACACACCCAGTACAAATTATCAATTTGTATGTCTCTAACCGCTGCAATAGATCAACAACAACAACTTCGTATTGTGGAGATACTTAGACGGAGCTAAGCATCCATAAAAGAAAGCGAGATTAACTGACGATCAGTTAAACTGGATTTGTGAAAGCCGGAATACATTCTAATTAGGTATTTCTAATTAACGTGTTTGACAAAGTAATAGAACTGTAGTGCATGTTAACGAATTCATAACTGTAACAAATGCTACATTAATAAATTACTTACATGGATTTTATATTCGATGGCACATATTTTTGCGGAAATGTGTTTGCCGCGAAATCCGCGAATGTTAGTATCGCGCGAATAAAATGGCATTTACAGCATGGAAGTACTCTAGCCATCGCTTAGTGAAACTTGCAAGCTATCAGCACAAAACACAATCATGTTGGAGGCATAGTTCTTTCACTAATTGAGATGCTTCTTGATGATGTTAATGTGCAACCTAAAGATCTGAAGACAACAAAAGTAATGGGAATGATACTGATGGACACGACATAACCCTTAGGTTTAACTCACTAATGAACTATATATACAACGGTAGATATGACTCCTTGCCTTAATCTGTCCCTTGATCAACAAAGAAATTTCACACCTATACCTACATACACATGTAAGTTTATTAGAACACATACAAGCATACACTGTAACTATATTAAAGAAGATGTCAATGCTGCAATAAGAAAAAGCACCCAACACACAGTCAAATTTTCTTACTATAAGACTGTCAAAAAGATTTCATTTTTACTGAATAGAAGGCTGTTAATTTTTGGAGACAAGCTGAAGCCAATACGTTTGCAAAGAACTACTTGTATTTACTATTTACGGCCAGCATAATGGTGGGCGGAAACATATAGCCATCCACAGGTTGCAGGCTTCTTGTTTTTAGAAACGTATGGAAATCTTCAGCCATGTTTTATGCCATTTAACATTCACCTACATGTACTTAAACATAAAGATCTATCTCAAACTCCTTCTTCTTTAAAATTATCAACACAATAATAATAAACTCTATTTATAGAGGGTCATATACACTCTATGAAGACAGTAGTCGATCTTCCCGTGGGCTTCACAATCACAAATTCAAACAAACTCTCATCACGTAGCCGTAAGATTTTTAGCAAAGCTGCGTAAAAATACAACACATAAATAGTTTTGCTTAACAGAAGCCAACTTCTGAAGGTGACCTTGAACCAGTACTGTAGTGTAGGACTAACCTCTGGGGCAACAAAGTTCGCTGTGTAACATGGAGTCATCAGCAGGCCATTCTCTGCCCTCAGCTGCTTAGCAAAGCCAAAATCACAAATCCGCAAACTCTCTGGGCTACCTGAGTTGTCTGCATACAAAATGTTGGAAGGTTTCAAATCTCGGTGTACAACCTACAAAACAAGCAGAAAAAATTTGTGTAATAGTGATAAGGTAGAACTGTTCATTTCATTTCTCAAAGTAAACCAAAAGACATCTACTATATTAAACATTTAAAGGGAGATGAAAAATTTATAAAAATTCTGGTCTTCTGGCCATTTACTATTTAGACCTGATAAGTAGTATGTAAAAAAAAAAAAAAAGTTATGGTGGACAGTTTTCATCTCCTATTGTTTTTCTATATCTTTCCTCCAACAGCTGACTTTGGAAACTATAAATAGTCTTTTTTAAGAGTGTTGTACTATAGAAGTAACCTTCTGTATATTTTATAATGCTTGTCCAAGGATACCTCTAATACTTGCAGATTTGTCTATTTACTTTTGGGATACCACCCTAACAACTTTAACACTGACTCTAATAAACAAGGCATAAAGGCATAATGAACTTAGGGATTTTAATATGCACGCTGCTACTCAATGATGGAACATCTCACTCATTATTTTATGCTCTATGTGCGTGTAAAACCTGAATTCAATGCATGGAATGTTTTCTAAGATGTCATCTCTAACATTCTGTTTAACACTGCTTTCCTTGTTTACAATGGAAATATGCTAGAATCAAAGTTCTCAAGAGCCTCAGCTAGGTAATGATACATGTGGTTTGAAGTATTCCGCAATCACTTCTCCACAATCACTTCTGTATTTTGCATTATATCCTTGGTTCCAATTCTTCCCTCGGGTGATTATTAGCATTTCCATAATGTGGTACTTAAATTCTCTGAGAATTATTTTAAAATCTGTCTTTATTCTGATAAGTTCCCTGCAGTGAGTTGCCTTAATTTCAAACAATCTCACAACTGAATGTTAAATATCAAGAACCCAATGAAATTAAGAACTCAGCAGCTTGGTTTGATTTATTTGTTAGCGTTTTCCATATTAAGAACCATTTCATTTACATGCAAACAACAATGGACCCGCACCTTTGTGATTTGCACAAATTTAAGAGCATAGCAAAGCTTCATTAATTGATTAATCCTTGCAAAACTATGCAACTTGCAAAACTATGCAATTGCGATATTATAGGGAAACTATTTGACCATCTAAGTGGACACCTACCCCATTTTTGTGCAGGTAATCTACCGTCTCTGCCACTATCCTTAACACTGCGCTGGCTTCTCTTTCAGAGAAAAATCTCTGCCTGAGGATTTTGTCCAACAGTTCTCCTCCTTTCATTAACTCTGTTACCATGTACACTTTGTTCCCATTATCGTATACCTGTCAACATCATACACAGCCAATCAAACATCACAACAGAGAGGGGACAAGGGACAACACTCTTCTCAAAAGTCCTGATTTGCAAGGGGAAACAACTTTGTAATCATCTAACTACATGAATATCTACACGTTCCCTGCCAAAATGAAACCTTAAACAGACTGACCCATCTGAGAAATCAATGACGAAAGTTTATTTATTTATTTGATTGGCGTTTTATGCCACACTAAAGAATATTTCACTTATGCAATGGCGACCAGCAGTATAGTGGGAGGAAATCAGCCAGAGCCCAGGGGAAACCCACAACCTGCACATAACTGATCTGCAGCAGACACAGCCAATGATATTATTACTTTAAAACAGCACGGTACAACACAACAAACCAACAGTTTAAAGCCGCAACAAGCAGCTGCCTGTCTCTCGGTTGGTCAAATTTTTGACACTGTACATTTTAACATGCACCATTTTCTCAACAAGAGACTTAAGTGCAAAACATCATTTATATTTGGGCTGCGGAGGTTATTGTCAATTTGCGTGTCTTCCCATGAATCTATCTGGTAGGCCTGACAAATCAGTCCCAATCTCCATCCTCAGTGAACATCAAATCAAGCAACTTACATCTCGTAATGTAATTATGTTTTTGTGCTGTCCAAATCGTAACAATATTTCCACTTCTTCCTGAGGGTCCCTTTTGTCTTTGTCCATTATCTACAATGAGAAAAGCATTTCCACTGGTTTATACAGTTAAATGTATGAATGATTGATATCTGATATGCCACGGGGTAAAAAGAACCAATCTATATAGGTTTATTTTTTTTTTTCACTATTGTTTAATGCCATACTCAAGTATAAAGTAACTGATAACTGACATGCAATGAACTTCACGCAAAACTACTCCAGTACCACTGACAGCTTATTGCCACCAGCACACTGAAAGCAATGGAAGCAAGGAAAGAGGCTTCTTTTGCTTATTTCATTGTAATTGATTGGTGAACTCAAGACCATTCACAAGTTGCTGGAAGATTCACAACGATTGCACTATTGAGAGGCTTCCAAATCATTTGTCATTACTGCACAACAGTAAGTAGGACAAACACTTGCTGATTTTAACTGTTCATAACACAGTGCTTCTGAACATACATGCAGCTCCACAAGTCGATGAGGCTGTCTACCCCTGGAGCTAACAAGAATCTGTGGGGTACTCACTTTAGCAGCAAACTCCAGGCCTGAAACTTTATGAACACATCTCCTGCATACAGAATACGACCCCACTCCTATGTCCTGAAACAACAAGTTACAAAGATCTTCACCAGCAAAATCAAAAAAGTAAGTAACTACATTTCCCACAGATCAGTTTGATTTAAACCAATATACTGCACCTGAAGTTTGATTTGTACAAATGCCCTTTCAGAAGCACTTTTGATGCCAACATTTATGTTTTTCTACTAAGAAATTAATAAAACTTCACAAGAAAACTCCAAACTTGCCATATAAGGTAGATAATTCCATACGAATTAAGCCAAATGTATCACTTGAAAAATGCTGAACTGGTGAAATAAAGTGGTTGTATATAGTGTTTACACCAATATATAGAACATCACATCACCGCCACCTTTGACGTATACCATATCTGAAATTATGTGTATATTGGTCCATGTGCAAGTACACAATGTCACTGGTATATAAGCGGATGCTAAAGCACTAACAATGCTGACAGGGCAATTTGTCACACAGCCACAGGCCACAGAATAATAAGTGTTCAAAGCTTACAACATACACATTAATGTTATCGCAACTAATCCACTGCTCCATCTGCAAGTCTACATTTTTCAAGCAATAGTAAAAATACACAACTATCAGAAAAGGTCAAGTCAAGAAGTAATATATACATCTTGAAATCATTAAAATTTAAACTCAAATATATACTGTAAGATATAATATTAAACCATTAATTACCTCTTTGATTTCGTAGTCATCGGTGAATGGTGTTGTTTTCACACCTGGAATCTGCAAAAACAAATAAACAGACAACGTTACTTGATTGTTGGTTTGCCACACTATCAATATCACAGCTTCATGATGATGGCCAGTTTTACAGGGGAGGGAGCTGCCTGATGAAAGCTTCATGATGATGGCCAGTTTTACAGGGGAGGGAGCGGTCTGATGAGAGCTTCATGATGATGGCCAGTTTTACAAGGGAGGGAGCGATCTGATGAGAGCTTCATGACGATGGCCAGTTTTACAGGGAGGGAGCGATCTGATGAGAGCTTCATGACGATGGCCAGTTTTACAGGGGAGGGAGCTGTCTGATGAGAGCTTCATGACGATGGCCAGTTTTACAGGGGAGGGAGCTGTCTGATGAGAGCTTCATGATGATGGCCAGTTTTACAGGGGAGGGAGCGATCTGATGAGAGCTTCATGACGATGGCCAGTTTTACAGGGGAGGGAGCTGCCTGATGAGAGCTTCATGACGATGGCCAGTTTTACAGGGGAGGGAGCTGTCTGATGAGAGCTTCATGACGATGGCCAGTTTTACAGGGGAGGGAGCTGTCTGATGAGAGCTTCATGATGATGGCCAGTTTTACAGGGGAGGGAGCTGCCTGATGAGAGCTTCATGTAAGGGGACACACAGCCAAGGCCCCAAGAAAAACGGAAGAACAGAAATTCTGTAAATTTCACTTACAGGACAGGAGACATAAATCAAGATGACTTATTTATTTTATTTATTTATTTAAATGGTGTTTTATGACGAACTCAAGAATATTTCACTTATACAGCGGCAGCGAGCATTATGCTGGGAGGAAACCAGGCGGAACCTGGGGGAACCCATCGACCCTCTGCAGGTTCCTGGCAGACCTTCTCATGTATGTCAGGACAGGAAGCCAGCAATGAATCAAGAAAAAAGGCCAAAATTATTATACTGTCACAATTTACAGCAAAGATTATACAGCAGTAACTTCACATGTTATAGAGTTGTATGCATGTATGCACAATTTTTCAGTCATATGACAAGGAGTCGTTAGGTGTGTGTATATATATTGAGTCTTCTTGTTGCAGGGCAAGTCCATGCCTCCAAAAACATTTACACACCATATTCTAAATTAGGAACCTAACCCAAAAACTCTACACAGACACTAACACCTCAACTTCCCCCCTCCAACAATACCTCTCTTTCTATACGTACAGCCAAGCGAAAAATGTTTTAGTTTTTTTGGTTCTTTTTTTTTCAAAGAAATTTTGTCTTTTTTACACAGGACATGTCAGTATAGAATTCACTGCTTTTTATCTGTTGTTAAAAAACCATAGCATGTACATTTACCAACATGTCTACCAAGTTACCAAGAGTGAAGCACAGCTGGCTTCTTTTCTGTTTACTGTGGTCAAAAGTAGTCCGAGAGATTGGTCGTTTGATCAATCTGAAGGCTGAAATATGAATAATGCTACAAAAACAGGCCCACAATCTATTTTATTCAACTTGTGTCCAGGAAATCTAAGATGTGCCTGAATATAAAGGACAAAAGTATCTGATACCCAATACCTTAACCTTTTGGCACTTGAAACCAAACCTTAAACATTGCATTGAGATAATCTTGTTTTACCAATATTAACATATGTTTTCAGAGTTAAACATTTAATAGCTGATTTATTATTTTTTAGTTAAGATATTAACAGAGAACCTATTTTTATAGACCTTTTCTAGTCACTTTGTGCCATACAGCCCTAGCACATGTGTCATACAATGTGACCACATGACAGTGGTTCTTGTTCAAGTAACTGCATGTACTCTACATGTACACACTGGCTGCTTAGATAAAATTTCTGTTGTCTTCCAGCCTGGCACAGTTGTGTAATTACCTTTGACAAGTTGACCTTGTTGCTAAGAGGGTCTGGGGTTGTATCCTTGTCATCTAGAAGAGCGGGTGCCACAAAGCTGAAGCCTTTGAACAACTCATGAGCTGTAGCACTTGGTGGAATGCCTGGTGAATCTGTGACATGTACACAATGCTTAATTATCAAAGTTTTGCCATCCTCTTAGTTACACATCAGTCATGCTTATCAGATTTAACCAAGGCGTCGCTTTCTACAAATGTCCAGACTCCTGAATCAGAGAAAGTTGGATTTAAACTGCGACCTCAGAGGATGACAGACTGTGCCAAGGCCAACGCTTTAGATGAATGAGCCTACAAGATCCTCTGATGTATAACATACCAGACAAAAACCAACGGAACATTTAGTACTTTTAGTTCTACTACAAGATCAAAAAAGAAACGTTCAACAAAATAGGACAAGTTTGATGAGAATAACCAACAATGCAGCCTGGTAAAACATGAATGCAAAGCCTAACTACAAAAATGAAATTTGTCAAAATTTGGACAGTAAGTTTAATGTTTTTTCCCTTAGAAAGTAGACATCTACATATATGTAGAGATTATATTGTTGAGGCAAATGTTCTGCGGTATATCCTGCAACATCAAGCTTTTAACTCCGTCCAACAACCTCTGGGTCTCTAGTACTACATGCCTTAGTTCGTGCAGCCAGCTAAAGTCTTTCACCATTAAATACCACTTGATAACAATGACAAATACCTTTGGGTGTTTTTGTTGTAAATTCTGGGTCAAAATAAAAAGCATCATCTGCTCTGACAACAGCTGGCTTGAAGGGAGGTGAGATCTGTCGTTTGAAGAGTTTCTCCCAGTCTATGTTTGAGAAAAAACAGTGCTTCTTCAAGTCCTCCACCCCAGCTGGACCTGCTCCTGTAACCAGTCAAACATTTCCTCTCCACACTCATGTAAATATATTACCTTCACAGGGAAGATCTTACTTTAAATTTTAATCAATAAATACACACTAAAACCTGTGTCTATACATAAAAAGGGGAAAAGCACAGATGTTAGACAAATGTTGGAAATAATGGGGGATCTGTACCTTCTGTGCGGTCGCAGAACATTTTTGTCAATGGTTCAACCATATGGCCACAGTTCCTTATATTTTCATGACCACTTTAAACAGCGGTTAGCTTCTGTTCTTATATTACTATCAGCTCCACAACATTACTTGACTCTGCTTGTAAGCATTTACAACTTTGTATACAATAACAAAAAAACAATAAATTATGATATCTTTATATGAAGCATACATGTACATGTCGTTTGGCCGGTAAACGTAAACTACCCACAATGCAGAGTAGTTATCCAACTACCAAACACTTTTGTTCCCTTGCAGTTGTTACAGTTGGCCAGATTAACAACAGGTCATGTTATCCTGGGCTGTTTTAGGGTGGCATGTCTCCAGGTGTCAGTAATAAAGTTTAGCTCATGAATCACATTAGGAAAATGAACATGGCTAATTTCCCCATAAATGTAACAGCAATTTTAATGAAACTATTAGTATACATCATTGTAAAGGTTTATTTACTTATTTGTTGTACGTGGATTTATCCAAATTTTACGAAATACTGTAAATTTTCAACTTTTTCAACCATTTACGCATCATTAAAATGACACGAAAACAATTTGTTCGTTACTCAAGATGCAAGTTTCAAAAAACAATGTTTCAAAATATTGGTTGCACAGGGCGCTGACAAAGTTGAAGAAATTAGGGCAATTAGTTTATATGCCATATGCTGTCTCAGAATACCTATTGTTTCCAAAAGTAAATTAATACACTCTTATCCTTGGATACACTAACTGCAATGTAACAATCTGATGCAGCATCAGCAATTGATTATGCAAAAATCACTAAGGAAAACTCACCTAGCCTGTTAAGGGGATTTCGCTTGAAAAGAGCCCGTAGTAAACTCTGAGCCTCTGGACTGAGGAATTGGGGCATCCCTAACTTGGCTCTGTCAACAACAATTTTATTTGGTTAGTGTTAATATTTGCTTCTTGTTTTTTCCACCTGACTTTTTCGAATGAGGAATATTTCACTTGTAGAACAGCCATCAGCGTCATGGTAGGAGGAAAACGGGCAGAGCCCGGAGGAAAACCCACAACCATTCGCAGATTGCTGACAGACCTTAACACATACGGCCTTCCCACAAGATAAAAGCAAGCAGATAGTCAAGGAAGCTACACCCTGTTCTGGGGAACCATCAACCAGGCCAACCAGCCAGGTGCACTTCATATCACACGGTAGTTAAGGACTTATTTATTCCATATTTATTCTTAAAGTGCGCTTCAAGAAACTCCACTCAGTACCATCCCTAGAGATTTCTATTTATTTATCTGTTTGATGTTTTACGCCGTACTCAAGAATATTTCACTTACACGACAGTGACCAGCATTACGGTGGGAGGAAACCAGGCAGAGCCCGGGGAAAATCCACAGCCATCCGCAGGTTGTTGCAAGACCGCCCCACTTATGGCCGGAGAGGAAGCCAGTCTGAGCTGGACTGCAATTGTGAGAGGCTCCTGGGTCATTACACTGAGCTAGCACGCTAACCAACTGAGCCACGGAGGCCCCCTAGAGGTCTTTAAGTACAGCTCCTGTATGTAGATGACCTAGAGCTGCATGTAGCAAAAACCAGTTCATTCTTCTTAAATTCTATAAATACCACAACATGTTAAGCATCAGCTGTCTATTAAAAACCAGTTCATTCTTCTTAAATCCTATAAATACGCCAACATGTTAAGCATCAGCTGTCTATTATCACACCAAGCATCATTCTATGAAGATGGACCACATGTTTCTGTGAGCCTACTTTTGACCGGTCTTCAAAGTCAAAAGCTTCTCTATGGATACTCAATTATTTACGCAGCAAAGTGCCTCATTACTGCCAGCTGTAAAATATCTGTCCCATCGGAATATCTAATTAACTACCCACCTCTTTTCACGTAAACAGTGTAATACAATGTGTCCAGATGAACTTACTTTAATATCTGGGTCATGGTTTCCTTTCGATTGACCCCTTGGAAAGGCAAAGCTCCAGTCAACATTTCAAACTGAAAATAAATCAAAGAACAAATGATCATTTCAAACATAAAATTTACCATACATTATTATTGTGATTAAATGAATGTTACACTCCCGCTTTGTGTTGAATGTGATACAAAACACGTCTAACTTTTGAAGTGCCTGCATGAAAAAGCTTCAACCTACATTTTCATTTTGCAATTTTCCTCTTTTTATACTTAATATCTAGGCATATTTTGGGTAAATTAACTATGAATACAGAAACATTTTATATTCTATAAACTAATCCATTTTTACGAGCAGAGATATGAATGCTCCTTTCATAACATTTTATCTATTTCAATATTATTTAAAGTCAAGAAAACTCAAGAATGTTTACACTTGCACAAAGTCAGTGAGTTTCATGACTATGTGAAAGCAGGGTGTAAACCCGAGGCCTTTGGCAAGTCATTGGTGATATTTCCCACGTCATACTGGTGGAAAACGAGTGGTTGCCACCGAACTTCGTGCAAAGCCACATAAGAGAGCGCCATCAACCGCCTACTGTCACAAAGATCCCAAGAATATAGAAAGCAAAAAAACCTTGAAAATGTCATGTTGAATAATGGGATTGAACTCCTGTCTCCAGTGAACTAACACCATAACCACTCAGTCACAACATCTCTCCTTCACAAATTCTAATGGGAGAAGGTACATGTAGTAAGTATAGCCCTTACCATGAGAACCCCATATGACCACCAATCCGCAGGCGTCCCATGACCCTTCCTGTTCACAACTTCAGGGGCCATATACTCCACTGTACCACAGAACGAGAAAGTTTTGTTCTCTTCAAATATTGACTCTTTACTCAAGCCAAAGTCTGTTAGTTTTATGTGACCATCTGAGTCCAGGAGAATACTGCGAAGAGAAACACAATCAATAAATCAGTCGTTAAATTAAATCTCTTCATGTCTTCTGTAAGTACTCAGATAACATTAAAAGAATAGCACGGGGCAAAATACCCAAAATTATTCATAGCTTGAAAACATCAACATGTAACTTTATCCAAGAATTAATGACGGCAGTCAGGTGTATGGATTGAAAACCCTGAAGTACCAAGAGTAAACTACTGACCTTCACCAAGTACACCAAAAAATCTGCTGAATTAAAATACCAAGCTAAGCCTGGATTTGAACCTGCAATCTCCATGACTATGAGAATCAAGCTTTAGGGTAATTTGTCTCTTGTGACATCCAAGTCAAGTACAAGCCATTATTTAACGACATGCTGACATTGCTGAAGAGCAGTAGGGGGAAGGGGCGGCATAAATTTCAGAGGCGAAAAAAACGATTCATTTTTCAGGAAGCCAAAAGAATTCTGACAAGGACTACAATAATGTGGGTATAGAGTTCACATAAGATCAGCATCAGACAGATGAAAATGTACGGCTTCATATTGTGGCCTGTTTACACCCATCGCTGGATGATACAGACATTAATGGAATCTGTGATTGGACAGAACTAACGAGGCTTGCGCCTACCTGCAAGGTGACTAGTTATCATCCAGAGTACAGTGTTGATTCAAGTTAGTGGTAAATAGAGGCAGGAAATGAAGTTATTGATTGCGGGAAAGATTGCTAGCGGTGGACCAATCACTTCCTGGATAGCATTACAGCAAGCACCTGCCACGCAGGCCTGTGTATACAGACAGAGGGACAGGATGTGGCCTAGTCATCAGAGAATAGGCCACAATAACAATACACCTTCCCTGTACACCTTGTATAGGCCACCAGATTTTCTCTATTACATCAGGAACAGCTTAGTATGACCGAGCTCTACATTTTCGTTGTCTTAACAAGCTCAACCTACACATATACATGTAGGTACAGAAATGTACAATGCAGCACAAATTCTGTTATGACACCTAATAAAATCTGCTTAGAAAGATATGCAAGAAAAAAATATTTTAGAAATCAGATAAAGTTTTTTGTTTTCCTTTCGCTCAACACCTTCATGTACATTGTTGGTCATGATAATTATTTATTCAAGCATTAACACCATTTTTCTAAATCACATCCACTAATCGTCTACACAAAAAAGCCTTCATTCCAAAAATTGTTAATGTGCCCACAAAAAATGAGGCAATGAAGTTGTAATTAAGATGAGCCTCAAAAGTCCAACTTAATCAAGATCTGTGGTTCGGGTTTAAACAAATTTTTGAGTTTTAATTTAGCCTTAGGGCAACTCAGCCTCCGAAGATGTAGAACAAAACCTTTCCTTCCATATGTTACAAGATGTCTTCTATGTAAACATCAAATATATCACATCACATTTGGAAGCAAAAAGGACAGAACGTGTAGTTCAAGAATATAATCTTTGATTCCACCCCACCCCTGCAGATGGTGCTAGAGTAATTTAGCAAATCAAAAATGTATAGAACAACCAAGCGCTCATAAAGTGATGTCAAGTAATAATATAAAAAGATGTCATGTAATAATACAAAGTGAGGTCATGTAGTAATATAAAATGATGTTACGAAATAATATAAAGTGATGTCATGTAATAATATTAAGTTCTAGGTCCATTTCAAAAAGCGCACGAAGGGCTACATGCGCTTAACTTCCATGGCGACCAGTACTGTAGGTGGTACGTAGCCATGGCAGTTACATGGACGAGGCACTGTTCATCCATAAAGTTCTATCCGCAGGCAAATGAGGGGCATAAACACATGTCTGATCAGAAGAGAAGTGTGAAGTCACTGTGACCTGTAAACCACAGACGTAACATGATACGACAGTACATCCTCTACAGGACATGATTCCTGATGTCTGCTGTGCAGTAAACATCATAATGGTTTCATACCATAGTGACAGGATTTATGGGGATGGTTTAATGTACCAGCACAAAACCACTCAGAAGTTATTGTTAGAGAATCCAACTGGAGAAGCCTTCAAATGTTAAGACATGATCGCCCTGAACATGTGCTTTCATATACCACATGGTTTGCAAATGGCACACACACACAATTCTTACTGCAAATTTTTTTAAAAATTCAAAAGAATTTAAATACATATAGGCAGTGATAGGTCTGTATCCTTAAATTGAACAGTTCAAAATTAAATGGTGTAGACTATCAAAACTTAGACCATGCATGTTAAAAATGCAACTACAGAGGCAGAAAAAGGTCAGGATATATTAGATTTGGTGATTAAACAACAATTTTTCCACTATCATCCTGCCATCCAACAACCCTTAAAACTTGACCTCAACTCTCACAATCAGACAAAATTACAAACACTGAAGCAGCCAAATGTTCCAACCTCTGCTTGACCTTGACATTCACATCAATTTTTGTTAACAGTCATTCAGTTTCCAATCTTGGTTTAACATCGTATATACCCTGTTTCATGAAATTTGAAACAACAGTTTCCTTAGAAATTCAGTTACAAGAGTACATAATGATCTTCCACTGACCTTAACCTTTAACCTCAATATGACATACATGTGACACAAATTTAAAATAAGGATTTACTGACAACAAGACTATAAATTCTGACTACTTGTGCAGAAAGTAACATTGGTTGTCAATGACTAGACTGAGTATCCTGCATCAGTCAATTTGTGTGATTTTAGCTGACCAGAAAGCTTACAACATAGAGCATCAGTCTAGATTGACTGAACTCACATGAGCAATTGGTCATCAGTTGACAGCACTTTTCAAAAATATTTAAGACAGCATTGTCATGCATTAATGGTCTATGTGGTTGTTTCTCAGTCTGTAAAAGGAATAGTCAAAAAATCATCTAAAGAAAAAGCGGAAATCAAAAATCAAAACACCTTACATGCATACTCGAAAATAATCTGAATGGTGTATCCAGATGAATGCTCTGTGCATGACCTAATTCTCTTGAAATATTATCCTTACTTATCAAAATAAACCAAGATTTCAATCCACAAAAGCAGTTCAAAACGAAGTCTGATTTGACAGGGTACTAATCACATGAAATTTACCCCGAAAATCAGCCACCGGTAAATAGAAAATTAGGAAACCCACACAGTGATTTACAACACGGAGTATTAACTAAAATCTTTAAACAGAGAGGCTACAGATTTAGAGAGATAATATACACTGCTATTTTATGTATCATTGAAAACTGAACTGTCACATTTTCCACAACAAACATGGCTGGATCTCAAGGGCCTAAACGGCTGCAGTCCTGTCTTGCACAATTCTCTGTGTTCAGACTTTGAACATTAAAATGTTTTTGTATCGAACTGATGTCACTGGTAAATGTCCATGGCAAAGAAAGTTTTTAATTCCGCTGCTATGAGTTATTTATCAAACTTTGGAGGTAAATTGCATGCTTCCCTTGAAGGGAGCTGAAGATATTAGCACCCCCTGACGTCAAGGGGAGGAAACCTGTTAGACCGCGTGCACTCATATAAGGTCACACGCTCTAACTGTTGTCAAAAACAGAACGATCAGAAGCCGCAGTAGGTCAGATTTTTTGTGAGAACCAATTTGGCAGAGACCAAAGAAGCTTATGATGTATCGTGTTTGATTTCATACACCCCTTCACTTCCAAAAATTGCTTCCTTAATCTTTTCAACGCAGATGTGTTATGAAGATTTTCATAAAAGGGAGATAACTCGTAATGTGATCTTTCGCAGATCTTTGATATGTTCAAATTGAGTTCATGTAAAATTATGAATATTTCTTTCCAAAAACATCCTCAAATTGAATACATATCACCAGTTATTGAGTTTTTTATTCAATCGACAGACCGAATACCAGCTCTTCCAGACGACTTCTATGAACACTTGGGATCCTATTATAGATGCAGCTACAATAAATTCATTTCCAGATATGACTGAGCTCCTTAAATTTTACATTCAGATGTGAGATTTATGTATCTGTGATAATTGTTATGAGCAGTATAATTTTTTTTTTCAATGTAGCATTATAGTATAAAAATAAAATAAAACCAATGTCACTAATTAATGGAAAATGTAGACTATTTTGTCTCTTGAAGACATATTGACATGATCTAAAAGCCTTACAGAAAAAACAAGAGGAAATTCATAAAAATGTTAGGATTGTAAAAACTGGAAAATCATAAAAATGTCAAGATAAAATAAAACAAAGGGTTTTCAGTCTTATAAATATTCTGTTTTCCGGATTTTTCAGGGTCGGTTTGCTTGCAAAATACAAAATTAAACTGGAGTGACTTAGATAATGTCACAGCCTACTGTACATGTAGACGTATTTTCCAAAGACACAACACTCTGCTGAGAAAATTCACCAAGCACATTAACCATGGTGACACATGTCTCCACTGTATGTTGTCATAGAATTTACACCAAGTGCAGTTTGGGACTGCTTTGTAAAACTGGCCTCTGTCACCAGAACATATGACAAATGCCCACAGATCTTCCTACATTCCCATAAACGAATGATTATGATTTAACACCACTTCAACTATATATCTTGATTTTCATCATGTATGCATCATAAAGAGAGAAACCTAATCCTTAGTAAGGACTATACTGTATCATATCGTAAAGTGAGCTCTTCAGTACAACAGAAGCCAAGTAAATCAAAGTGTCTAGATATCATCACATACAGAATCATGGCCAGCTCTGACAGCTGTACTCGTTATCAGACCTACATATCTGAACATCACCAGCTACATGTAGTTCTGGTGTTAATAAAATAGCAGCACAGTTCCTAGACTGACAATGTGGAAGTCTGAAAACATGAAATATTACAATACATGTAACTGAGACAGATTGTAACAGAGTTCCTGGGATAATGGTAGAGTCACAACTCCACGTGGTTTAGTTTCCGTCCTTTCCTTAGGATGCATAAAGCGTGTAAAGCAATGGCTGATTGATTTGCTTAAAAGAAAAGACCAAATTTGATGAGCTGGACTGGATGTTGAATAAAACTGTTAAGAATTTCGCAAAGAACGCACGCATTCCGAGCATGTGACGCTTAGAAACTGATGCGTTTTACACTGAACAGTAGGCGTTTTGGCCAGCACCTTTGTGTCATCATACTCGGCTGCATACTGAAGTCACATGCATGCTGAGCATTTCTTTATACGTACTTACACTTTGCATCAACACCATTAAAACTTTTGGCTTAGACCCTATGATACTTATAATTTATGAGATCTATTATTACTATACTGTCCTTATATATCTACTATATGTATGTAAGCATAAACATTAATGCTTTAAGACTTAATCATATCAGAAATTAATACCGATAAATTGACTCGTTCTTCACCTAGCCTGTGTTATATGGCCACCTGTCCTAAGCGGGCACGTATTTCGTCTCCCTTCACTGGCCACATACCACAGGCTTGACTGTATTTTGTAACAGTTCATACAGCTCTGCCGTTTGAAAAATTCTTTTACCAAATGTTGTCTTTTCTTTTCAAGTGTTCAAAATTATTTCAGTTGTATCTCAACAAAGTGCATTTACAAGGCAAATGACACATGCATTTTTGGCCACCAGACAAACATAGATGTTTTCACATGCAAATATTTCAGGGCATGTAATAACAAATACACCAGCCATATACTCACTTTTCTGGTTTGAGATCTCTGTATACAATTCCTATTTGATGTAAATGGTCTAAAGCCAGCGCTAATTCTGCCAGGTAGAATTTCACATCATCTTCTGTGAACATAACCTGCAAAAACAATAAAGTCAAGAAGGAAGTTCACAATACTGTCTCCATGTGGCTGGATCATAAACAAGGATTAGAACGTAACCATATACTCATTATTTGATCATGATGACAGATTTAATTCTGTGTATTTCAACATAAGGGGAGTAAATTAATGCATTTCATTAATTAATCACAGGACAAACATAGATTACAACAATCTACGACTTATCTCAGAAAAATGGCAGCTTAATATGGGTTGCTGATTAATACATGTGCTTTGAGTAGCTCAAACTGTCATGGTAACAGCAGAAACTCTACATGGTCATCAACTTTGCAAAAAGCTCCTTTGACCATTAAATGTAACATCTGTCTGTTTAAAAAATGCACTTTGGAACAATTACCTCACTGCAAAGTGAGCTTTGAGCCAATGGCTCCTGACAAAGTCGCACGGCTCAGGTTTGACCGAGTGTCAGTTGACACTTAATGTCATCCCAAGGGTATGCCTGTATTACACAGAACACCCGATCAAACCAAAGGACCCGTTTGGCTTTCACAGAACAGATGTGAGGGTGTGCATGCCTTGTTTAGCTAACACAGCTGCTGCATAAACCTCAAAATCAATTACATTTTATTTATTTATTTCATTAGGGTTTATAATATCAAATTTTTCTCTCAGCACTTAAGTTCATGGGTGGAGGAAAGAGGAGTGTCCGGAAAGAACCACTACCCTTCCCTGCTACCAGCCTGCCAAACTTTCTTACTGAAAACCACAGTCTAACGGCATGACAAAAGCTGGATTCCAGATTTTGGCCTCAGCTATCAGTGTTATCACTGAATGAGCGGATGATGACCATGGTGTGTGTTACAGGTCGAGACAAAAGATAACAGGGGTCACAGACAAAGTCAATTCACAGATCCAATCATAAATATTAAAAGATTATACTCTTGCTGTGAACAACAATTTGAAATTCACACAATACAGGCCAGCAAATGATTCACGTAAAACTCATAGCTGCCATCATTCTAAACTATGATCAAGGGAAAAGAGATACAGGAAAATGTATTCCTCTTTATTTTTACCTCTTTTGACAGTCGTGTGAACAAGTCTCCTCCACGGAGAAATTCCAAAATCAGGTACAATTTTCCTTCTGTTTGAAAAGCTGTTAAAACAAAAACAAATAGAACACATGAATCAACTACTAATACATTTGCCTACCATCCAACCCAATAGGCCATATGTTAAAATGGGTATGACCAAGTCAATATTAGAATTGATTTATTTATTTAATGTTTTACACTGCACTTATACCTACATGGAGTCCCCTTCCATAATAGCAATCCAATCTGTATGTAGTAGAACACCTTACCAGGTGAGTAAGCTATCAACAGCTGAATTTGAACAAACAGCCTCATTGCTGGTCTTCAATAGCAAACGAATGGCAAATATGTACAGAATAACTACTGTAGTTCATTTTAAGTTTAGTATTCTTCAAATGCACGTTTTGCTGATTCTGACTGATTCATCCTGCTTCTAGGGCCATTTACGATTTTTTGTTAAGGGTGTTGGCATCAAAAGTCTCATTTTAAGGCCTACTTGAAGAGAAATACAGTATTTAACTACAATGGATCTGCGAACAGGCCGGGATCCCAGGTCGGATCGAAGATGTTTTCCTGACTCAATAATACACGGCCCATATAACAGCAAGTTTATACTTCCACGTCTCAATCCATGACCTGCCATGCACAGACTGACTGCTCTTTTAATAGCTCGGCCGTTGTCAGCAAGCCAACACCTGGACCATGGCACATGTCGACATCGGTCAATCACCGTGGCGTGATGAGCGTATAGTCAAGAAGACAAGGTCTGCGCAAAACAAAGCTAACTTTTAGAGGTTCACGTCGTTTGCTGTTTCCTGTTAATACAGGACAGCATAACCAATTGTCATCGTACAACTGTTTCGGGAAATCACAGACAGTGGAGCCGAAAACATCACGTGAAATACTATAAACCCAGTCTAGTTCCCATCGAACTCCAGGTTAAAGCAATAGGAATCCCATCTTTTTCTAAATAAAAATTGTTTAGAAATTGTCATTTAAACACTTCTAGTGAGAAAACTGTTGATCGTAGCTCAAATCCGTTGGCATATTCCAGAAAGAGCATGTTTTGGGCTACAATTTGGTGCAAGTTGCTCATTTCTAGCTTCCATAGTACTCGAGTTACAGGTCATTGAAATTACCTAACTAGTCTAGTTTTTTTACTATACCTCAAAAAGTTACAGAGATATACAAAAAATAAAAGCAGATTCAAAATCAGCAGCTTGAAATAACATCACAACTTTGACCAATGGCGAGCTTCCAAAGTTCTGACAGGAAGTCAACGATTTTTGTAACTACCAACGGTCTAGCTGCATATCCAATTTCAGAACAATCAGTTCAGTGGTTCTTGAGAAGATTTTTAAAGGTTTCACACAAAATTCAATATGGCGGCCGAACCACATGACCTAGATAAAAATTGGAGAAATTATACCTAGAGAATATCTGACAGATGATATGAGCAAAATTTGGGACTTGTATGTTGAACGGTGTTGGAGATCTCCTGCTCACAAAGTTGGTGAAACAGTAGATCCTAGGCCGGGATCCCGGATCGGATCGAGGACGTTTTCCCAACCCAATAATACAACACGGCCCGTATAACAGCAAGATTATACTTCCACGTCTCAATTCACCACCTGCTGTACACAGACTGACTGCTTTACTGATAGCTCGGTCGTTATCAGAAAGCGAACACCTGGACCATGGCACGTGTCGATATCTCTCAGTCACCCTGGCATGGTTGGCATACACTAAAGAACACAAGGTGTGCGAAAAGCAAAGCTAACTTTTACAGGTCCACGTCACTGGTGTTGTAGTTATCATTCTAAGCCATCAAATACAGAACAACATAGCTGTATGCCATCGTACAACCGTTTTGGGATATCACACACAGTGGAGTGGAAAACATCAGGTCAAATACTACAAACCCAGTCTTTCCCATCTAACTCCATCATAAAGCAATAGGATTACCGTCTTTTTCCAAACAAAAAATGGCCTTGTCAATTAAACGCTTGTAGCGAGATAACTATTGATCGTAGCTCAAATCCGTTGGCACACCCCAAAAGAACATGTCTTGGGCTACACTTAAGTGCAAGTTGCACATTTCTAGCTCCCACAGTTCTTGAGTGACAGGTCACTGAAATTATGTAATTTATTTTCGTCTTTGCTTACATCTCAAAAAGTTAGAGATATGCAAAAAATAAAAGCAGATTCGGAATTAGTAGCTCAAACTATACCAGAATACATTGAGAAAATTGAACTTTATAAACTTTTTGTGAAGTTAGAACGTCTACTAATGGCGAGCTTCCAAAGTTTTGACCGGAATTTGACATTTTTTGCAAACTTTTTGTAATTCGTAACGGTCTAGCTGCATGTCAAATTTCAAAACAACAGGTTCAGCGGTTCTTGAGAAGAAGATCGTTGCAGCATGCCAATTTCTATAGCGGTTATATTCAACAGTAATGAATAATACTGTAACACCGTTAGTTTCGGAAAGTCTTGTCTACCTGCTCGCCCGCACATTGTCTACTCTCCCGTCCACCATACTGGATATACAGTGACCTTTGACATTGACATTATTCATTCTCTAAATTAAATTGACCGCAATAGTAGGTCTTCTATTGTGCTGGCATATCCCAATGAACCTTGAATGGGACTGACTTCATTCAAGCCTTTCCCTTGTCTTCGGGCTATGTGTGTGGGCTCACACCATCCTTGTGTGATGCAGAACAGCCGTACAAACCATCATGCTCAACTTCAAAAATCTGCTTTTTGGTGTAGTTTTTTTTTTTTTTTTTTTGCATGTCTATTGCTGGTCTCCACCGTTAACTATATGGCTAAAGAACTCGTATGCCTACTTGTGATGTCATAAAGTACTCAGCCACGGAAATCACCGAACGCAAACAGGCTTTGGGGCAAATCCTCCCAAAACACAAAAAAAAACCCATTAAATTTAGAGAAAATCAACTTTTCCATCTACTCACACTAAAAACAATTTACCAAGCTTTTACTTTTTGATGACATGTAATTTTGCTGGACTGGGACTTTAATGACCATCATTAAAATTTTCCATAACAAAAATGTATGAATTTAAAATATAAAACAACCTCAATTTACAATATATCTTTCACAGCATACCAAACTTCATGATAAGGTACATGTATAATGAAAGCACCATGATAGCAAAGGGGAATGATAACATATTCGCTCTGTCCAAATCCTTTCCAAGAGTCCAAAACATAAAAGATATGTAACCTTTGCCTTGACAGGCAGTATGTGGTATACAAGACACATGTAGAGAAACTGAGAGCATGCCATAATAAATTTCCACATTCAGCAAAAATGAATGAAAGCTTGGGGTTTAACGTCGTACTTAGCAATTTTTCAGTCATATACCTTCGTCATACATTCAGCTGAAGTCCTATGTGTCTTTGAGATACGAGCTGCTTCGGCCTATATCAAAACATTAGTTTGAAAGGACTGCAAGCATTTGTCTAATCTTTTCTCTGCTTTGCCACTATGTTGGAAGTCATTTCAGCAAAAAAGCTTTTCATCTGATCTCAGGATTTGTAATGTTTAGTGAGCTATCTAGGGAATAGGGATAAATGAACCAGATTCCGAGGACGACATTTATTAATAATTAGAGGAAGAGTTCTGCAATAGAAAGGCTTTCAGTGGCGTAACTGAACACCAAATAATCGTTAAGAAGACTTGTGGGAAATCTATGCAAGACTCCAAGACAAACAGAGTAGAGGGGTTACAGATAGCTAGCCCCCTGAGTACAGTTTTTATGCAAGGCTAGTCCAGCTCACCAGCTACAGTACAGCTGTTAATAGTGTATGGCAATGTGAAGCCCTTGTAAAAACATACTTCTCACGCAAATACTTCTCTACCTCTTGATCAATAAATACCTTTACAAAAGTTCACATGTGTGTGTGTGTGGTTGGGGGTTGGGGGTGGGGGATTGAGAGAGACCTCTGTCTACAAATATGACAAAACTTAATAGCATCATCTCAGCAACGACTGCCCCCCCCCCCCTCCACTCCCATTAGCCCAGGGGTGAGACCCAATCCATCTACTCTCTGTGATGGACATCATTAAGGAGAAAGACCTTAACATTAAGGTTATCCCTCTGGCACTTCTCCACCACCCCAGTCATACCAGACCCATATCAACCCCCGCATCCCCCCCAACCAACAAGAACAATCTATACCAAAACCTTATTTTATATCATCGCCCTAATTATCATCCACTTGTTCAGACTTCTCAGACATATGTCCACCTTGATAGAAGTTACACACCTATACACGTATGTGTACAAGTAACGGTGTAAACAATATTTCTCTTACAATGAGGAGGTGCCCACAGAAACTAGCCAAATGTTCACCACACCGATCACATTATGTTTTGAAGTTAAGGTCTAATGAGCCATGAAGACATTGATCAAAATTCTTAACTTCATAGTAAAATACAAGGAGCAGTGCTTGGTCCTCTGAAAGGCAGGAGGAAATATCTCACTAGGATAAAATCTTTAGTCGGTACTTCATTTGACACTGAACTTCATATTTGTCAAAATTTGAAAAACTGAAGAAATATAGTGAAATCAGCTTCCTATGCCATAAGAGTAATGGTTCAGTTCCAGGTGGAAATTGAGGACAAAGCACCACTACATGGGTGTGACATCATTTTATGGCCTGTTAAATTAAGGGCAGAGTCTTAACACAAATCTCTTTTCAAAAGTTATCCAGGTTATAGCACCACGAAATGAGGTTCTCAAAAAAAAGTTATTAAAAAATCAATTAATAAAAAGTGTTGAAGACTGAGCAAACAGCTTAATAAGTAAAGTATCATCAACTGTTCAGGAATGTCTCCAAGGTTGCATGAACAACGAAAGAGGAGGATCGAGAACTTCCCAGTCCAAAGGTGAGACTGAACCCATAGCTTCTGTGCCACCAGTTGGAAGTTGCAAAGGGGGGAAGTGGGAAGGGGATAGAGGAGCTAAAACATGCTTGAAACCATAGCATTTAGCCAGGAACTTGACAACCGTCAAATAAACGCACATGTAAAAATGCAACACAACCAGCAAAAACTGAACTTGATCCAACATGCAAACCATTGAGGTCAAGGGCTAGTTTGTCTAAACTGAGGTAGCCTAGGACTGCTAGGCAGGCCTTGGGCCGTGTAAGAAATAGTGTGCATTTCACTATGTGTGTCTGCAGTACCTACAGGAAGTCCCCAACGACCCTGCACATTTACTGGACATTCCCACAGGTGTAATACAATACAAACTGTCTCTAATCAGATTTGAACTCCTAACTTCTCGGATTACTGTCGATATGGCCCCCCAGAGAGAGCCACAACAATTAAGCTTATTGCCAATGACATATCACTTACCATAGTGAAGTTTTACTATAAACGGGTGGTTGACGTCTGCTAATATATCACGCTCCATTTTTGTTCTTTGTCGGTCTCGCACTGCAAGGAGAAACACACACACAAATTACTAACTGCAGTTATACTTCTACAAATTAATCACAGCTGGAACTTAAGAACACATATTTATTTACTTATTTAATTGGTGTTTTACACAATGCTCAGGAACATTTCACTTTTACGACAGCGGTGTAAATTATGGTGGGAGGAAACCAAGCAGAGCCCTGGGGAAACCTACAACCATCTACAGGTTTCTGGAAGACTGCCACATAGGACTAGAATAAAGAACACATCAGAATGATTAAAAAATGGATTATGTTTGATGGTGGAAGCACCTGCAAAAAGCTACATATGAATACAAAAATGTTTTATTTGATATATTGTATTTCAAATAAAGTTTGATACGTAAAAATGCACTCTCTCAAGCACAAACAATATAAAATGACATTTTTGATGCCAAGACTATAGTTCTTCTGGTAAGAAATTATTCAAACTTCATGAAAAGCTTTGAAGTGCCCCAATTAATCAATTGGATGAATCAATTAGAATCAAGCAAAATGTGTACCTTGAAAACTGCTAACCTTATGTGAAATACAATTATAGTTTATTTACTTCAACACTTTGCTTAAACCTGTTATTAGCTCAACAGTTGGGACAACCGATCAGTTATGACCCACTTCTTGATGTGAAAAGAAATTCTTTATATTTGCAATTTAATACATTCCCAGCTGGTGTAATAGCTAAATGAAGCCGCTCCTCTCCCTTCCCTGCTGTTGTGTTTGTGAGGTAAATTGTTGTCTTCAGTGTATGCTAACCCCTTGAAGAGAAGATGTGATGGTCAGGAGGTCAAAGATGACAGACAGCAACCATACTGGAATACATGTCTGTACATTTAGATTGAGTAAAGACAGACCTCTGGCCACTGCGTACACATACATGTCAGAATGAACTTGATTGTTCAAAACCGTTCAAGATATCTTGTTCAAGTGACATACGGACGGAAAGGCAGACACTTGGAGATGCATGTATTTCAATGTCCTCGCACACCATTTCCATCTTAACCATGGCTTTTCATAACTGCCATCTACATGTATGTACTTGTGCGTATATACCAGCCCATGTCAAGCCAAACTCATTACAGCCCGTAGTTCCATAAACTGACAACGTCATGTTACAAAAGGAAGTTCCTCTGTTGTCATGATAATGTAACTCAAGAACAGGCTCTTTATTTGACACTGCTTTTTCAATCTGCTATATGCAGAGACAGCGAAGAAGAGACAAGCTTTTCACAAATGGGGATTTAGACAAGAAACAAGATGAGAGAATGGGAATGAGAGAATGGTTCAGAGTTGATATTCATTATCACCCTGGAGGAAAGATCCACATTAGTCCTATTACCACCCATGGAGTGAAAATTAAAAACTTGTAAAACTTCTCCACATACATGTATATACAAAAGTATAAACTATGCAGGGAGACCAAACAAATCCATATCTGACTACCTAGATGTATTAGTTTATTTATTTGATGGAGTTTTACATCATATTCAAGAGTATTACGCATACATAATGCCGGCCAGCATTATAGCGTGAGGAAACCATGACAAGCTCAAGGGAAACCCATAACCGCTGGCAAGCTGCCTGCAGATCACATGCCTGTAGAGTAACCTAGCAAGAGCTGGACTTGACATCCTAGATGCTAGAACCGCTTGAGGCTGAATGCTATCCACATTTAAGACGTACAAAAGCCAGTTTATTCATTTGACTTGGGTTTGGTGCTGTAATCTACCATGTTTCTGTGATACAAAGGCACATGTACTATGCTAGTCATGTCAGAAGGCGGATAAAATGGGGGCAAAAACTCAATGTTAAATAACTACACTTCTCTAGGTACATGTATCAGCCAAGATTCAAGTAACACTTGAGAATTGTAAAAACAAGAGATGTGAGAAAACGGATGAGCTGGATCCTGTGTGAGGTTCAGAGGCATGGTCATTAGGGAGCCAGTACAAGAGGCTGCTGTAGAGTCAAAGGTCACTGACTATAGTTAATGTCATACTGTCTTCAGCTGGAGAATTTTGACTCAATTTAACAGTACTGGACTAGATGGACATAGTTTTTTTTTAAGAAATTGTATTCTGAATGTGGCCTGTTTTGAGCCATTTCAATTGTGAAATGCTATGTTAACCATAACTACCATTGACGTGTACATGTATCTCTACAGAAGAGACACATCTGATGTATGTGCTGGCTGGCTAGAGAGAATGAAAAACGCGCTCAACAAGACCTATATATACATCTATGAATGAGCAAATATTTACGACGAATGTCAGCCAGGGACGTGCAGCAATCAGAATTTCTACCATATTCCAGCTCATGCATAACAGAACAGCTGTTAAACAGGAAGATAACAGCCTATCCAGCTCAGATTGCATGTCCATACACATTACAGGTAATGGCCAAGTCCTCACAGGATGAGGCCTTATGCACTGGATAGGTAAGGGCTGCAATTACAGTGGCTTGAGAGAAGAATTGTATGGCAGACCAGAAGAGACTGAAATCAGGAATGGCTATAACAAATCAGCCACTGGTCTTAAGATAAATGGATACTAAGCATACTCAGTATTAGAACTGGCATATCACAGTGGTTCTAAATGCAGGAGGAGAGATGGCAAACTACAGCTTCTAAATAGGGAGATTATCACATCATTAGTATGGGCAAACAGCACTTATGTTGCTCATAACAGGACCATTATAAATGCATGCAAATGTTCATGTATACATCTACATGATGTGGTTCTGGCCAGTTACATATCTCATGACAATGATGTGTTGCCGAATGCATAAACAATTCTTTGCATTCAGTTCTTCTTTGTTTCTTCATACCTTTTAATGTGGCTTTCTTCAGTACTTTCATTGCATACAGTGTGCCAGCATCATCGTCTGTTATCTTTCTGACAAGGAACACCTGAAAACACAAACAAAGCCATAAAAACGTGCACAACTTCAGCTGATTACCCGGATTATCCAACTTAGCCAGTACATCAGCAAGTCAATAAACGCAGACATCTGAATCCATATCAAAGTTGTTTCCCTTTGTAATGAAGCAATTCATCTATGTAAGAGATACTCAACACCACAAGCATTTGGTGAAAACAATTCTTTTAAATACAACATGTGGTAATTCTAAGAATCCCAATAATCTTGACTGCTTTCCTGAATTCTCACTTGATTATTTCATTGGAATGGTTGCAATGAAATACAACTTTTTCACCAACACCTCTTCTGCCTGACGTTACACAATATTTACAGAATTTTCCATTCAATTTGGTACAGTGGTTTACCTGACAGGACTGAGTTCATGAGTGACCTTGACCTCTGATGTCAGTATTATCTTCAAGAAATAAATCCTCCAGGTGTATGCCACATACAGCATAAAAAATATTATAACAAAGAGTTCCTGAGGTAGGGGAGTGATTACCAAAACAAAGTGTGTCACAGGTGGCGACAGAGGCAGATAAAATTTCTATACAACTGGTTTCTTGAAGCAGAAAACCATTTTAGGTTGGAAACACATGGAGGAAATCTTACATTTCGTTTGATTCCATCTGCTTTGTGAACATTTGATTTTTGGTACAAGCTGTTTTAAGGGGACACTGTAACACTAAGCTACCACTGAATGAGTCATCTGAATCTTTCAGTAATATTCCTAATCACTTCACGAATGTTCTTACCGAAATACCAAAGGTCACCAAAAATAAGTTTAAATGGGTTAATACATTTTATAATGAAAATGAAAAATGACACACACACACAGAGTTTGAAAAAAGCAATGCCAGTATTGATTCATACATTCATTTCTATTTTCCTGAGGTTTGATTTATTTTATATGGTCAATTAAGCCTTGCCAAAAATACATTCATATAGACATTTCTATGGGGATTAGCAGACTGATTCCCCATCAGCGTCAATTTTTCCCATATTTCACATTAATTCTGGCAGCATGCAATCAAGTCTGACAAATGCAGAGAGCTGTGGGGGAGTCAAGTGGGTAGTAGTTAAGTCTAACCACAGCCTGCAGTGGGATTATGTTCTTCCAAGGCAGCCTACAATGCAGAAAACAATAAGTTCTGGCTTAAGAATACTTATTTATCGGTCACTTTTGTCAGATTGGCACCAGCCTTAGTCTGAAAAGAGGATTTGGTGTGTTTGCTTTGGGCATACTACAGCCATTTAACCAACACTTACAGTCTCTACCAGAGACACCAATGGATATACAGTGCGAAGTTTCTATGAACAAACCAATGGTCTGTTGTACTCGACATTAAAATTCATGAGTTCACACATCTCAGCGTTGTGGGGATGGCCCACTGGGCCATTGTGAAGGTGCCATGTTGGAATACCAGTGTGACATTTCCATGATAACAGTGGTTTGCTGGGAGAACCATCCTGAATCACAGCTACATTAAACTCTATTCAGAGGTAAAAGTACATGTGTAACTCAAGGTCAAGTGTATTGCATATAGCCTTGTGATTGAGCGGTAGACAGCACATACAATTTGAACACAAATATACACATGCTGAAACTGCATATAACAATTAATAACAGCGACTAAACCGAGCAGATCCTGGGGGAAACCCCTAAAAATCCACAGGTTGCTGCAGGCCTCCCCATGGACGGCGGGAAAGGCAGACAGCGTGAACTTTCAGCCCCATTGTTGAGATGCCCCTGGGTCATTGCGCTGGGCTGGCATGCTAACCACCTCAGACACCTGTATCTCTTTCAGGGAAATTAATAGGCTAAGAGAAAACTTAAATTAGCCCGCCAGGCACGCTTCATTTTTCAAACATAACAGAACTTTACCAGTTAATAACTCAGTGGCATACTTCCGAAAAATGCTGATGGACACTGCCTCAGGACTGCAAATATTTAAAATACATATAAATTTAACTCAAAGTTCTAAACTTCTAACAGAATGCACAGATGTAAGAAAACCATGAAAGCAAATATACACAAGAAATCCCATCATATAAACTATAGTCCAATAACCACAAATACATGTACATGTATAGTACTAATCAACTATGCATTTAAGCCTTGAATGAACTGTACCACAGACAGCGCCTGGAAGGAACACTACTTCTGCTCAAAAGAAAATGGAAACCAATATGTGCCTAAGCAATATCATGAACAGCTGTGGGAAATGATGCAGGACAACCAGAAGGTCTACAAATATGAAAGTACAGCTGTGCCAAGCAATTTCCCCTAAACCAACTATTACCTTACAAGGCAAACCACAGATATTCCACTTCACAGGCTAAACTATAATAATGATACACTATCTGCCTTCCAAATAGCCCATAAGAAGAGAACAATTTTTTTTTTTCCTGGCTGACTAAACAAAGTCATGGTAGTACTCATTACATGCCACTGCTCATCTATGGAGGATTGGACGCTATATGGTAAGGGAGAAGTCAACAGGTGAAGACTGTTCCATGAAAAATGATGTATTGCTGGGTAGCTGGCTTGCTTGTTTCTTTCCATCAAGCTACAGTATGGCCTTAAATGCAATTACATTCATATCACAATAACTGCTATCCTATTATGCTATCTTATTAAAAACACATTTATAAATGAGTCATGCCAAAGACACAAGGCAGGACACTCCGTAAACTACAGGATGTTCCACCTAAGCACTTGTAAACTTTCACGTCAAAAATGAACAAGAGTTCAGATGAACATGACATAAGCCCCAACAAAAAGCATTTGTTTGAAATGTATAACAGAATACTAGCAGCACTGTGGTGAGTAAAACTGATGAGGGGCATCTTCATGGATGTTGATGATAGGTATGTGGTATCAATGATAACCACGCAAATGGACAAAATGTATCCACCAAAAATGAAAACTCTATGCGGAAAACAGTTGAATTTATAGCCCGAACACAAAATCATATCTATTTATATAGTAAATATAAGGAAAATGGCTATGTGGTTACCAGGACAAGAGTGAAAATGGACAATTGTGGGTTGCAACGTCATCTGCATATCTAAGTATCTACCAAAAATTAAAACTCTCCATGGTGAACTCTTGGAATTATAGCCTGGACACGAAATCATATCTATCTGTTATAGTACATATAGAGAAACTGGCAATCTGGAAATCATCACAACTGCGGAAATGAATATATGTCAGTCACAACACACTGTCAACTGTGTATGAAAATGTCAACCACAAATTAAAACTCTACGAAAAAAAACAGTTGGAGCTATAGTCCAGACACGAAATCATATCTATTTATATTGTATATATAAGGAAAATGGCTTTGTCGTCACCATGACAACCACGGAAATGAACAAATGTGAGACAAGACACATCGTTATCTGTGTATCTATGTATCCACCAAAAATTAAAACTCTCCATGGTAAACAATTCAAGATATAGCGTGCACAGGAATACGGATGGCTTATAAAAATCCCACAGACAACTGACAATCAAATGTGAAAACCAAAAACATGAAAACAAAAAAGCAAACTTGTTTTCTCAACTGTAGTTCTGAATACAAATGTAACCTCAAAGTGAATCTCATGTCTGACAAAATCCCTGATTGTTCACCTTTTCAAGGATGTAACAACTGGTCAAAATGCTATTTCCCCTGGCTCTAACTGCCGCAATATGAGCACAATAATTTGAACAAAAAAGCAAGGTTAATATGCCCACAAAATGGTTGACAGAATTTATAAAGGTGTGATCCAGCTCATCATTTATGTGTATTACCCTAATTTTGTGGACAGACAAGCAAATTATAGTTGCAGTACATGTACATGTGAGATGACAATCTGCCAGACAACCTCCCACTGTTAACCTACAGCGATACCACTAAACACACGTTAACACACACCAGGAACAGTGCGGTTTCCATCAGAAGCTGAAGCAATCATCTAGCATACATTATGGGTGTGGTACATCTGTAATACTTGTCTAGACAATCACTTGCCAGTATGTAATTAAAGCAAATTTCATGAGGAGCCCTGAACAAAGTTATACATACTGTCTTGATGCTCTGGAAGCCAAAGCCAGATTCCTTCACAGCCCTATTTAGAACTTGACAGAAAAAAGTCTGAATGTGATGAACGCTTTAATGTGAGTGAACAAAACACAAGTCGCTTTCACATTTATCACCACCTACAGGTATTTACACACAGGGATGCCAGATATTTCAAAACAACAATATCTTTTCCAGACCCAATCAGACCGTGACTTATGATAACCAGCTTTGAGTGTTAAAGTTATTATTTCTATAGCACAAATGCCACAGCTTTCACTTTAGCCACTCAATCCACTCACATTTCCATTACATACATTGTGCATTTAGTCTCCTTTTCAATAATGTAAAATTTTCTTCCCGAGCACAAAGAGTACATGTACTTTACATGTATGTGTCTCGTTGAAAATTTGATTTCACTATCCTAAGGCTAATGTTTAAGGAGTCTAGAATACTGAATAGGTGCAGATTGATTTTTCTTCAAATCCTACAAAAAATTTATACCTTTACCAATATTTGTTGGACGTTATATTTATTTTCCCAATAAATAATATTATTAGTTATAATAACAGAGTGTATCAGAAAACATACAACTTCCTTTTATATGCAATAACAATAAGATTACCAAGAAATAATTAAAACCACCAAAACCAGACGAACTGCATCTTTCTCTGTACCACAAACAACAAAGGACTCTGTCTCAGTTACAAGCATAAGCTAGTGATTTTCCAAAGGTAAAAGAGAACTTCCCTTTTCTGCAGAAGCCTACATTTGCATTTAAGCATTTACATGGGGATTCTACGTACATAAGATGAGGGGACTTCCTCTTGTACAAAAAACTACGCCTGTGTTACGAGCATAAACTGGGTATTTTGCAAATCACACAATATATTGTGTGTTACACAAGCATTAGCTAGAGAATCTGCCAGCCTAAAATACACATGCAAAAAGTCTGCATTACTGGCATTAGCTGGATATGTCCCTCAAATGCATTCTGTAAATCAAAAAATTCTGACACAGAAATGAAATGAGGTATAGTGCAGATGATTCTTCATATTGCTAGGAAAAAGGTGGGGTATCATGTACTATTTTTGAATAGAACACACAAATATACATGATGAGTATCAGAAACAAAATTCATGACTTTTCCTGACAATTCAAGACTATTTAGGCATTTTCTCAGATTATGGCAACCCTGTGCACATTAACACAGCTGTTTAACTTTATGTACACGCAAATCTACTGAATAGAGTCTAGAACTGAGCATTTAAGTTTCTTACAACTCTACCAACTTTCATTACATGCAAGTAACAATATAGTTCAAAACATACTGTTGCCTCGTTTTCATATTTGTCCTCCCGTTTTGCCATACTATAAAGATCTGCCAACCCATTTGCACTCATGCCACTAGAAATTACACAGACAATTATGTTGAATAATTTATACTCCCAAAGATACGAAAGATAAAGCGACATAACACAAGTGACTTATCTCAATCGTCTGAATCATTTGCAGCACTTCACATCTAATGGTTATGTCATTTACGATGATGTGTCAAATATTAGCACGTCAGGGAACTATTACACAAAGCATTTATGGACTAATTGTTGGCTCGTTAAAAAAGTAACTACCATGGCAGGTTATGAATTTAACATGTGTTGCCAAAGCAGTTACGAAAAGTTTTGTGAGACAAGGTCCAGGTTTTCATCCTCTTAACATGTACGTGTGCTTGCACATACATGTACATACAGATATTGGTTATGCGCCATAAAAGACAGAAGAGAAATCAGCACAAAACGGTAATGCAACAAAAGATGACATACTTCAGTTTAGTCAGGTTCAAGGCTGCAATAACCAATAATTTTCATTTCTGTATTTGCACACAATCCAGAAGATTATTCATGGCCTACTGTGTAGCAGCATTAGAAATCAAACATAGTAACAGGAACAAAGAGTTTCTGCTTACGCCCAGCAAAATGCATGGGCACCAGGATACCACTTTTTGTGTTCTGCAGACACATTCTGAGACAAGTAATAATGCTATTGTGCATGCAAGAGTGAAGAGCCTTTTCCCCTCCTTCTAGAATAAAGGCTGGGCAGTAGTGTGTGGCGGCAGTCGCTGTTAACAACAACTCCTTATACTCTGGCTCGTTTTACTTCCTGTTTAGTTGAGCACAGCATGCTAACTGGCTTGTATATGTACATATAGACAGTTTCAGACCAGCAAAGTACTTCTGTTCAGCCAACCCTGTTTTTTTAAGTGTATGCAAGAGGGATTTATGTGTTGTGATTAAGCAGATGACAGTGCCCAGTAAGAGAGGTCAAACACTGACAGACGTATTAGGCTGGAAGGTGACCACAAATGGTCAATGGTGCAAAACTGTACTACAACAACATAACCACTTCAGGATCTAATGTACACGGGAATGTACACAACAAAGCGATAAGTCAACAGTAATGTGACGAGTGGCAAACTAGATGCAAACGAACAGGCTGTACATGTAGACACATTTCAACAAGCAAACCATACATGTACAGTATAAGCAACTTGCACCAGTAAAAATATAATTAAACATAATTACATGTACTTGCATAAAGATGTCATTTTTTTTTCAAAAACAAAACAAAAAACAACAAAAGAAACCCCACAGAAAACTGATGCCACACACCTTCTGTCCTGTTCCCTTAGCCTACATGCTGGTTCTTGAAAGTAAAATCTGGGTCTGATGGCAGACATAACGATGTTAACCTGTTCTGCCTTACTTATTTGATTGGTGTTTGACTAACTCCAGAATATTTTACTTATACGGCGGCAACAAGCCTTATGTGGGAGGAAACCATGATAAAATCAGGACAATCTGCAGGTCGCAAGCCTCCCACATATAACCGGAGAGGAAACCAGCATTCATGAGCTTGACTTGCACTCACAGCAACTGCATTGGTGAAAGGTTTCGGAGTCTGTGCTAGCACACTAACCAATTGTCCTTGGAGGCCCCTACAAGCCATTTTAAAATTCTTTTGTGATGAATTTTATACAATTCTTCTATTATAAAGTAAGTTTTTACTTCCATGTCCAAAAGATTTCCATATATGTAAAAGAATTTTACATTTCAAATTCAATGTTCTATTCTTCTGTACCTATGCACAATTGTTTTGTACATGTCTTCGTTCACAAAATATTATGCCTATTCAACTTTCTGAATCAAGAAGGATTTCATCCAGCAATATAAGTGGGATCATTCACTGTATCCATATTACAAACAGGGGGAAACGGATTTACTCTGGAAAACATCCTACAAATCCTCCAATTCACTAATTCATTTTATGGATTTAATTTTAGACGTACATAAGAGTGCACAATTAGTCCAAAACTCAGAGTGCTTTCTGAGATTTAGTAGTTTACCGTTTAATGTGTATTAGACACAAAATAAGCACATACATTTTTGTGAGTAACTATTCTCGATTTCTTATAGAATGGTTAAGTTCCATGTATTTACAAAGAAATCCATGTCAGTGAACATCATAGATTGTATTCAGACAACAGTATCCTCTCCAGACAAATCAGAACATTAAGACAGCTGCCAGGCAGCCATCAGTGGGCTTCTCCAGCCATGAATGCAGTTCAGCATTTACAATTCCTGTGATTCCAAGGTCGACTTTGCGACACACCAGGGGACAATCAACAGGAATTAATACATCATCAAGAGCACCTGTTTGAGATACATACACCAACCTCCATCTCCATGGGGCATGTCTGGCACTTTATTCTCTATCACACACACACACACACAGGACCGATCATCAGGTTTCCTGCTAAGGGTACAAAGTGGCATTTGACCAAAAGCGAACACCTGTAAGCTGCTCTAGTTTCACAGACTGACTTCAAGACAAATAAACAGCACAACTGTCTGATTCCTCAGGCGATTTCTCCTGAAATATTAACTACAGTTCTTCTTCATCCACAAGCTTCCGCTGATTTTCCTTGCTGAAGGGAAGGCAGTACTAATACAGGTATTAAACGTTCTGTACATTAATCTTGCTTGTGTGCATACATATAAATGCATGTTAAGCTGTACCTACCAGTTTATCCACCTACATGCTCCAAGCATGGCTAATGTTCACGTCCATGTTATGTATACATGCCATCTCTCTTTGTCTATTCCAATGAACAAAGTCTAAATGCCAAGTTCCATTCCTCAGCTACTTTTTACAGCTTGTTCATCATTCACTTTCAATTTTTTTATTTTTTGATTGGTGTTGCCGTACTCAAGACTATTTCACTTACATGATGACGGGCAACATTATGGTGGGGAGAAGCTGGGCAGAGCCCAGGAGAAACACATGACCATCCACACATTGCTGGAAGACCTTCTCATGTACGGCGGTGAGGAAGCCAGCGACTGTGTTGGTTGGAGGCCACAGAGGCCCCCCCCATTCAATTTACACCTATTCCCTCCAACATGTACATTAGCGCCACAGGCATCCTAAAAGAGTTCAACAAATACTAATGTTTTATCGAATTTCACTACTTATCTAAAAATTTTGCCATTGTCTCCAGTATGAACAGATATGTCAAGGTAAAACAGTCAGGCGCTTGCTCTTTGAAGCACCTTTACGGGTATTATTGCAAGGTTTATACATTTGTCGGTTGTGATTACGCTGAAAATGACGTTCAGTCGATTTGCAGAATGTGGTCTTGATAACTGATTAAAGACCTTGAAAGCGAATCAAATAAAGTCCAATAAAGAAGACCAGTATACAGAAGAAAATGGTGAAAGTACATTTAAATACAGTAAACTGTTTGGAACCTTTTGCCAGCATGTTGGACAAATGCAGAGACACCTGTGATGCACACAACACTTTGCAAGGAAGGCAAGATTAACCGGGTTCAATACCATGTTCTCCAATGAACAGAACATGTGGTCTGGTCTGGTCTGTCAGGGGACCTATCAAGGCTAGGTGAAGGTCACCGTCCAAGTACGGCAGATAGAGGCAACTTCCCTTACTCAACAAGGTTTTAAGGTGTGAGAAGATGTCACAATGTCAGAAACCATGGGTATCCACATTTATCAAGAGCAAAAAGATTGCTTTGCTAGCTGCCATATTGAGAAAGTTGGCAGGCACAATTCAAAACAAACAATGCTTTGTAACAGTCTATACAGGCACATTTTTTCTAAAACCCTGAACAACAGAATTGAATACTATGACAACAGGCATGTACATGCAATTTATAATGACCTAACTTTTTAGGAAGGTATCTGTGTGGAAAGATGCCACTGTATAGGATTGTTCACCATCTCAGCAAGGAGTAATGATACACTAATGGAGAGGAGAGGCTGCAGAATACTCCATTCTTGTGCAATACAATAGTTTACAGATAAACCCAAGGAACATTTCATTTCACCTTTGAGGGCATCTCTGCGAATGTCACAGAGCCCATAAGAAAAGTTATCACGATTATATGACCAGGGTGATTACATGGTAAAAGCTGCCTAAAAGAACCTACTATACCATAAACGGACCATAAATTACACTTCACAATAAAACAGCAGTGCACTGGACTGGAAGGTGAGTTGTAAGCCACTCATTACAACCTTGTTGCTGGGGCAAAAATCGTGTTATACATAGTGTGTTGTACATGTATATGTAAGTGGTGGGTGGGTAAATGTAGTTCTTCAGCCATTTATAGCCTGTGATATACAGAACACAAGGATAGACACAGTGTGATAGTGGACGTTTCATGTAACTGCAACAATAATCAGCAGAAAATCTTTCTAACAATTTCATATACATGATAACCAAGTACATGAGTGCAAAAACTTAAAATCAAAACATTTTCTTCACTGAAGTTCTCAAAAATATATATGGTAAATGTGAAAAATTTTGGGGACATATTATGACCACCATTATACAGTTACTGTTTTACATAGTTAACATCAATTGAATAGAAATTAATGTATGCTGTGAAACAACTATCCAATCAAGTACAGATTTAAAGATTATAGGATTAAAGGGATGACAATCCCAACAATGACCACCACGGTCCCCTGGTAATAATATACATCCACATAGCTGTGTTATATTGAATCACATCTTGTAACAAAGCGTGATATAATGTGGTACAAGTGTATATACACTGCCAGAATGAAGGGATCTCTTGCAGCATTGCATCAAGCTCACAGACAAACCACAACCCGATGTACCAACAGATACTCTCCGTTATAATTACACACCTCACATCTCCCAGGAAATCCTTTATAATTGAAACATGTCTGGTGTGCCCCTAGCCGTGAAACATAACACAAGGGTAACATCTTCATCACAATTACCAACCCCAGTGACATTTACATGTAGCTACCTTGAGGAGGCAAACAGAGCAATTGACCATACATTCAAATCTCCCTCAAGGCCACGTCACCAAGAAGCAGAACAGTTTTCTGGTTACTCGACCATCAACGAAACCTCTTAACACAGTGAAATTAATCTTGGTCAAGCAAAATTCTATTGCGACACTTAGATATTCAGGACTGCAGTAGTAGATAATCCTGAACACTAAAATAGGCAAAAATAACCAGGGAATGTACATCTACCTCCGTTTTATTTATTTAACATTTCATTCAAAAAAAGCATTTAATCACTAAGCAATGTCCCTTTGTTGTGTCATAATATTTTTGATATGTTGGGGTTAATCCATAAAGTTGGACACTGGTCACTCTAAGCAAATAATAATATTCTTAAAGGTCTTTGAATGTCACAAACTGCCCAAAACATTACAAAAAGCTACATTTAGGACAAGACAAGTTGCACTATCATGCTGTAAAACAGAAACATCCCGACACAAAGTCACGCAGCTCTATTATGCTTATGGTGTATGACAAGAAACAGCATATTGAAGTGGAAGGTGCGAACATAATTAGGGACAAAAATTAGACATGAATATGACAAAGACAGCCTTCCTGGAAGTAGGAACCCCATCTCATCTGCATGGAGGAGACCCCATGGGGCAAGTAAATGGCAGAACGGGTTATTGGCAGGTCAGTGCATTGGCACAAAACAGAGACTCGACTAGAAAAAGGACTTTCCTCACACGCAACCCAGCACAGCACAGCACACATTGAATGAACCCATAACGAACTAGGACAAAAGAGTGAACAAAGATGTACATGTTTGCATGTAACTGTACACTTCCCTTTTGACACTCAACAGTAAGTGGCAAGGGAAATAAATATCCATATCTATGACTTACACTACTGCATCTACATGCAGGTCTTCATTCCTTTTTTCAAACTACAGAAGCTTCACTTACATGTGCTAAAGTACACTTATTTCTAAAGTTCTCCCAAAGTGAAAGACAATATATGTAAGGTCATGTCAACAGATCTGTCTAAACTGATCAAGAACATGCATTTGACAAATCACAAGCAATATTGTAGTAGATTGGTCAATTGGATTTCCCACACACTGGTTCAATGTTAAATGTTTCTGTGATGTCAAAAACGCTTTATTACATAATGGACTGAAAAGTAAAGAGAAAGTGGACATCGGGCATGTGGGATCCAACGTTGTTAAATACAAGTTCTATATCACTCATCAAGTTTTCATGTACCCTGTACACTTTGTAACCGGTGGTTCTACATTGTATTTTTTTTAACATCAATCAAATCCAATCAAGGCAATATGGTTTGCGACTTAGACTTCAATTCACACTGTACAACAATGTACATATAATGTCCAGAATACCAACACTTACCCTTGTCGTAGCACCTGTAAATACCAGGCATGTGTTTAACAAATCAGATGACAAACATGCCATGCATTTTCAAGAATTTCCCAGGCAAAAATATTTAAATTCAATACATTTCAATTAATTTTTAAAATCAAGAAAGATCTCAAAAGATTAAATGCACATCTGTTTACGGACATACATGTATAGTAATACATACATGTAAGTGCTCTTCTGGACCATCCATGTATAATAATAATATACAAGAAATTATATTAGATTGTATAATGATATACTATAAATTACATTAAATTGCACAAATTACTGAGAAAAAAAAATAATTTACATCTGCGCAATCTGTGAATTAAAGTAGACTTCCAAATGACTCAAGCATGCAAAAATGAGCAATATACATGTACAGAGCTCCAATTAGAGTGTTTACATCTATCACATGATATATAGTAGCAATGTTTGAAATGATGGCGTGTGGACACCTATCCTCAATTCCAGTCCATAAGCCATTCAGCAAATTCAAAACGTGCATGAAATCAAATTGCCTGCAAGCTTAAATTTTCACTGAAACCAATACAAAATCTGTCTCCCTTAACATCAGAGTAAAATAGCTTCTTTCAACTGCCTACAGAAAAACGGCGTGAGATATGGTGTGAAGGATAAAAATAGCTGTGATTGCTTGCGGTTAAAAACAGACAGATTCTTTCTGCAATTGGCAGGTTAGTGTTCAGAAACAGGACATCACAGAGACCTACGATTACCGACAGGGTGTCAACCTGTTCAATCCACACAAAATCCCACACATCGAGATTGCTACAAAAGCAGTTTAATTATAGAGTTTCCGTTGTCCTGACCACTTGATATGTAACGGGCTGATTCATAGGATAAAGCGCAAATCGAGATATGCGTGTGCTTTCATATCATGTGACATGCATGTACGTGACCTATTCTTGTACTTTTAACAATGACACATGGACATTTTTGTACAGAGGTGTTTATTTATTTTATTTGATTGTTGTTTCAACGTCACATCAAAGAACTTTTTACTCATGTCAGCATTATGTTTTAAATACAAGACCAGACAAAAGTGCAAATGCAATTTTACACTCCAAAAAATCATGAAGCAAGTTTCGCATCTGTAATGTGTCAGAATTACACCTGTAGTCATTGTTAAAAAAATCAAAATAATTGGTAGGTATTTTGCCATCTTTGATTTTTACTTCTCAGAAATGACAAGTAACAATAATCCCTGCCACCAATTATTTTGTTTTAATCTGGCTTACTTGAATTGTCTTTTCAAATGAAAAGATATAATCCGATTTTATTACACTTTGCTTAACATACATTTTCTTCACCTAAATTCTTCACCTACATTAACCAATGTGACCATAAATTTAGTTTTCCAAGCGAACCGATACTAAACACAAAATGGCATATTAGATTTCAGATGAGGCAGAAAAGTCATGATTATGACAGTGAATAAACCATCATCCCTTGCCAAATACAGTAACTCACAAACCTCCTGGTTTATTTATTTATTTGATTGGTGTTTTACAATGTACTCAAAAATATTTCACTTAAACAACACCAGCCAGCATTATGGTGGGAGGAAACCGAGGCTTTGGGAAACCCCCTCCTGACTTAAACCTGAAACCTAATGGGATCAAGCCATTTATTCTCCTGGCCAGCATTCAAGGCCTAATCCAGCCCGATTACCGGACGCTGCCATTCCCTCGCAGTGTCCTTTTCATTATAACACTCGGATTATCTACTTAGTCGCTAGGCTTCGGCTAGCCATTTTCCACATCAGTTTTGGCGACAATAATGTCTGTGTGTCAAAAGCAAATTGGCGTCCCTTTGCCACAGTGGCGAAAGCAATGGATGCCTTTCAACTTCCGTTGTTTAGTTAAAGTTCATAAATTTACTCAAATTTAATGTTGGATCCAGAATCAAGAAGGAATATTTGACTTCAGTGTGAAAGAGCTTGCTTATGAAAACAACAAAGTTTTTAAAGAGCATTTAAAATCGGAAATGTATGCCCTCAAGTAGGTGATGAAAATTGGACCCGCGACAATTCAATCACCATTCAGATTATGCGGGTCAGGAATTAGTTTCAATTTACTTTCAAAAAAAAAAAAAGGAACCGAGGCCCTTAAAATGTATGAGAATCGAAATATTCAGCAATAACGTGACCACCACCGGTGGTTCCACCCTCTGCCCTTCTGAGGCCAGATTAGGCCCTGGCAATGATGATCATATGTTGAATCAGAAACATTTAATAGAACATGAACATACATGCATCTGAAGGCTTTCCATACACCTTTTATTGTGGTACAAACCCTGTAGATTCCACACTGGCCAGGATTACAGATTTCACAATGAGCAGGTGTGTCACAAGGCAGTTTGTGGAACTTAAAAAAGGCTTAACTCCAAAACAGAACACATGTGCTCAAATATGTCCACAAAACTACAAAACATACTGTGACTCCCCATGAAAATCCTGCACAATCCGACACTAAATCACCATCAGAACAAATTTACCATAGTAAAGCTTTCCTATATTTTCAGAGGCATTACTTTACAAAGTCAGAATGGATTTGGGGCTCTTCGTCAAGCAAACGAAACATACAAGCAGAGGTTGGCAATTTTTTAGTTTTTCCACAAAATGAATGAATAGTAGAGTGAATGACCAATTTAATAAAGTTATGAAGACCCTAAAGAGATTAGAATGAAATAATGTAACTGTCTCACAAAATTCCATTATGAATAAGCATGTATCAACTAACACCATTCCACTTTTACACCTGGGGTGTTGATCATAGATAAGAGGAATGAAGATAAATTTCATCTCTCCCTGTGAACAGCTACATCTAGCATCAATTACAAGAACAACAAAAAGATAGACACAATTCTAACATTTCTTCTGGGACACTTTCAGACAAGGAAAAGCTTATATATCTCCTCTAACAAGCTTATATCAGTCAGCTAGTCCTTGTTTTGGTGACCAGTGGATTTCAGTGCCCACATGTACATCTGTGTCTTAGAGGGATGTAAAAGTGTGGTAAACCATACAGGGCTATCAGGAGAATTCAGACATCCTTTCAAGTGGTCACTGACAGACATCAGGCAGTCCCACAGGCTGCTGTTACTCTCATACATGTTGAAACAAGACTTACCTTCCCAAATGAGCCCTGACCCAGCACTTTAAGAAGATCAAAATGGGATTGATCTGCCTTCTGACCCTCTTTTGCAAAACTGCGCAGTTCATACTCTTGTACTGCCACATCGTTGTCATTCTGGAAGCAAAGATTCAAACATATACAAAATACTGCTGAATAATGAAGTGATATGTAAATAACATATATCTTCAACTATGTACAATATATGACTAAGTATTACACCACATCCTATTTATTTATTAACATACATGTATATCTGATTGTTTAATGCCATACTCAAGAATTTTCACTTGTACAATGGGGGGTCAGTTTTATGGGTGTAGGAAACTGGTGTGCCTGGGATAAACCACTGACCTTTGCCATGTCCAGCTCCTGACTTTTAATAAGAGTTGACATTCACAATAAGCTTGGTTACCCCACATGCACTGAAGGGCTTCAGAAAGGGCACATGTACATGACATTCCATAAGTGTACCCAGAATACTGCCCTTGGCATATATGCCAAAATACGCCGTGTTCATCCAATGAGATGAATTAGAATACATGAACTAGACACTGGTGTTCATGAGCCAAAATCTTCAGCTACATGTACACATGTACACAGGTTCAGAGTAAGTGTGTACATGTAAGCCTGTCTAGATTTAGGTACACTTTGTTTATTTTCATTGTTCACCAATAACACCAGCATGTATGTCATCAGTCAAATGTCAGAAACCTCTATTGGTGTGAGCCCAGGTAGTAAAGGTAAGTGAGAGCAAACACCACAACTCTGAGGTCTGGTTTAGGTGTTATGAGAGATTTACCACAGGAATTGTTGGGAGGGCACCCTACATCAACACACTCTATGGGTAGGGAAGCAGATCTGTACTGATTGTGAAGGCTCTGGACATATGGCCTGTCTTACACGCTTTACAACTGCATGCATGTTCTTCAACAGTTACCGTAACCTGAGAAAACTAATTCCCCACATTTTTTTCCCCTGCCCTGATCAAATGTGAAATACCTCAAGTCTATTTTCAGCAATATGTACGTGTATACCGTCAGTACTAGTGAGTAAATGTAGTTGGAGAGATGTTCATTTAGAAGCTTCTGGCTTTCCTTTTTCTATAACACATGGGGAACCCAACTAAATTATTACTGTTGAGAACTAGCAATGTAAGTTTGTATGGCACATGGCAAACAGCACAGCTTTCATAAATGCTTAGCTTGTTACCTCATAGCTGTTGTTTAGAAGACCATCATATTTTATAGATTTCACCATACTATACACATGTGGACATATCTAACTAAACACATTTGAATGTTACCTGAGGTCCACCTGATACACACAGGTTCCAAGTGTTCCACATCCATCTCTACATCATAACATACATTTACATCCTGTACAGTCAGAGATATGTCATTATTTGCCGACATGAAAAAAGTAAACTACGATTAATTGAAGTAATGTTATTATGCCTGCATTGTTATTAGTACAATGAAAAAGGGTCTGCCATATGAGAACAATGAGGAGAAGACCCTCAATAGATATCCCATGTTTGCTATAACTGCACATGTCAAACATTCATAGAAGTTCAAATCTAACAACCGGAAATTCAAAACAGAGTTTTTTGTCTGGTCAGATGAAGTTATACTTAGTTGAACTTATATCTTAAATGCCAACATTAACCTGTTATTGAATTTGAGTTTAATGTCACTTTAGTGACCAGTAATTTTGTGAACATGGAAATATATATAATTCATTTATTTATTTGATTGGTGTTTTACGCCGTACTCAAGAATATTTCACTTATATGATGGCGGTTAGCATTATGGTGGGCAGAAACAGGGTAGAGCCCGGGGAAAACCTACGACCATCCGCAGGTTGCTGGCAGACCTTCACACTTAAGGCCAGAGAGGAAGCCAGCACAAGCTGGACTTGAACTCACAGCAACCGCATTGGTGAAAGACTCCTGGGTCATTACACTGCGCTAGCGCTCTAACCAACTGAGCCACGGAGGCCCCGAAAGTATATATGAAATATATTTAGCGAGAGAAAGTTTAATTTCATTTGAGGTTCATTTTTGATCATGACTTTATTGCTGGTACACACATACACTTTTACAAGTTTATTATCCTGATCAAAGATATATATTTTATTAATAAAACAAATATAAACCATGGTGATGCATGCTCAGTTGTTGGTTGTTATCTTAAAGGATAGAAAGGAACTAACAAACATTATATCAAAAGTAAATGTGTAAAATAGAGATGAGGTTTATCCTGCTCAGACTAAAGGCACACAACGAAACAGTTACAAAACCTGCATATGTCTTCAAGAAAGACTGGGCCTACCCTGATCAGATATACATGTATAATTATAATAAAACAATTATAAACCATCCATGTTCAGCTGTTGACTGCTACATTTAACAAAGAAACACTAGAAAATGAACCCTACATGCACACTGTATGCTTGGCTGTGTTGTAAGCATCCAAGGGAGCTTCACCTCAGATCATTGAAATAGCTTTCACCTAATTTACAATGCCTGCAAAACCTGGGGAACTTGCACGAAGTTCTAGGGTGAAATATCAGCCTTATCCTTGTATATGAACTTCCCTGTATGGATTTGGAAAATGCACAGGTCTGCCTGTCAAGTGCCTCTACTATTGGTTTCACATCGCAAAAATGTAAGAGTAAAAGGATACATTTCCTTTCCACAGAAGTTTCCTTGGTATTATAGGGTTGGCGACTCTTGGTGACAGTTCCCGAAATCATGCCAATTACATGATCCCTTACACATTTTTGACAGGAGAAAAATTATCCTTACTAACCTTTTGCTTAATATGGGATGTCCCAAACAATACAATTCTGGCTCCAAAACAAGGGGCTCAAGTGGGCGCCTCAAGCTGTGAAGAACATATTGCTTGATGCTAGCTTGAAAAGGGGGCACTTTTGGGGATTTTTTGACAAAATACATTTGACACCAAAATCTTCCGTTTTGAGCCTGTTTCAATTTGTCACAATGATTACTTTGCCCACCGAAATGTACACCCGTCCATCACTAAATTAATTTAAATTTAAATAAATTCACCACGTAAATTCAGTAATTGATTCAAACAGCTGCCTGCTCCATATATAAAACCAATACACCTGCAAGCTATTTATTGTTATACAGTGTTTTGCACTGTATGCTGTTTTTTTTTTTTTTTTTTTTTGGACGCAAAGCATCTGTTATATTGTAAACATGCGACATCCATTGCATATGCTTAGCGGAAAAGGCTCTGTGCTTCTACAGAGTTACGCAGGTCCACACGCAGATTTAATCAGGCAGCCAGGTTGACCAGAATCTGCCACACTGGCCATAAAGTTGCTGAAGACAGATGGTTATGTGATTAGCATTACGTGCTAAAAGGATGGTTGATCGCAAATCTTCAGTGATGGCAGTCCGTCTTTAAACATTTTTGGTGGGGAAAGCATCACGGCTTGAGTCCATTTGTCGAAACAATTAGGCCATCTTTTTTGCCATCTTGGTTGTGAGAATCATTGCTGACTACTTCGGCTTGTCACTGGTCCAGCAAGTGACGATCGAAGTCAAACGCTACACCTATATTGTTCAAACGCAATTCAGATTTTATCCAAAAATTTGAGTATTTTGTACCAGAAAAACACAGAATTGAGTCCTGTATTCAGTTTTTAGCTAAATTTTACCACCAAATGCCGGGGGTCTAAAATCGACGTGTATGAATCCATGCATATGTTAGCTTACATATGCAGTTAAGGCCAGCAAGTTGATGTAATATAAACCAGTGTTTCCACTGATCTAAAATTCAACACATGGGTTCACTGGTCCCTCCAAAATTTGGCCAGTTCCCAGTTATTCACAGCATGTGCATGTCATAACACACCACAGATGTCAACTAACCTCTTGATGCACATATTCACAGAACAAACCATTGTTTATTTCTCCGTGCTACTTACTTCAAATGTGCTACACTTGCAGTTTTCGTCTTGTTTATTTCTTCGTGCTACTTATTTCATATGTGCTACACTTGCAGTTTTACTTTCTTTCGAAAGTGGGCCACCACTCAGAGAAAAGTTGACCGGCTTTCCAGCCGTGTCAGCATATTTAGCATGAGGACTGATCCAATAGTCTGTTTCCAAATTCGACTTGCCTTGTGAACTGAATTTGAGGTAATAGACCGAAGTTCACTGGAACTGATAATGTAAAATCTGCGAGTCTTCAAAACGAAAACGATTAGCGCCACCTGACATCAGGGGAGAGAACCAGCTAGCTTTGTCATATATGTACACGTAGCTTTGCAAATGGTCTATTTATAGAGACCACAAAGGGAAAGCACTACGCATATTTTCAATCACCCATGAAGAGCAGGTATCACAGACCATGCAGCATCAACAACTTCATAGGTCCTCTCACTGCCTGGATTGACAGATCATCAAATACACGCCAGTGTTAAACAGGTTTTAGCTTTTATTAAAATATTTTTGTTAGCTTGATAGGCAAGCCTATTCAACTATGTTCATTTTTTTTTTTCCAGTCCATGTTACAGACTACCTAGATTTTAATGATCCGTCCTAATTTCTGCCAGTAAATGTACATGTACCAGTATTTACCGGTAAACGGAAGCATAGCAAAGACTGACAGCTGAACAAAACAGAGACATGTAAAAAATTAATAGCTTCTGTAAACATTTTCATTTTTGCGACTTAACAAAATTAAACAAAATTAAGCATTTTGTCATTTATCTTATTTCCAAACGAGTACATTTTTCCACTTAACATAATGCAAATCCATACAAAGTAGATGTAGTCAAATTTCTGGTAAAACATGCACAAGTACATACAAAAGAAATGAACTGAAATCTTTGTATTTAAAAGATCCCTGACATCTTTTAGTAAGATGTATGTATTTATACCGGAATGTACATGTAAATGGCAGGAGCACATTGGTAAAAATATGAAGATTATCAATACAGTAATGCATCCGTTACAAACATCAGCTATAATCATACAAATCTGTGATTTTATTGCCTGAAACAGTGTTCTAACAGCGTAACCGAAAAGGAGAAATATTAGACACATGTCAGACAATAATTATCGGTGTAGCACACGTAATAACACAAAAGAGTTCCCTTCAGTTTGGATAGGTTCTGGCCTGGCAAACACCATGTACACACCATACACCATACCCCCTCACATGCCTAAAGGTGGTACCCTACATTCTGTACAGGTAGATCTACAGGAATGTGAGTAGGCGGGTCGATCTGACCTAGTTTATAGGGTAGAGAAGCCTTAACCCATGCACCAGACCAGTGCCCTGTTTTAAGTCCACCATCATCTGCGACACAACTGAGAATTTACAGACCACACATTTATTGTGTGAGTGGTAGGTGACAATGTTATGTCCTCAGAAACACAGCAAAAGTGAGCCCATATGTATGTGAACCACGCAATATCCCCTTAAGTGCCCGCACTTGCCTGGCACAATGATACATTTCCTCACAGACAATGGTACACTAGAGTAATGCTCCCCTGGCTGAAAAGTTGCCACCCTACTTACATGACATACACCAACATTATCAAGTACATGTACTTGAACTAACACTTACGCTTTTTACACCTACATATACATGTATACATATCTATTCTGACAAAGTCTACATACATGTAACTACTAAGTTTTTTATGACATATGCCAATATCTAAATGGAGTCCCAGCAGCACCGACGATGTATCAAATATGTCATCCATGCAAACATGTGTCTATAATTGACTAAGTAACTTGACAAAACACCTATTCCTTGATTGACAAGTTTGATGTCAATGGAGAAGAAAGCTTAAATTACAAACAAATACTAATGAAAAGAGTATGCATTTCCTCACAGGTGCATGCCATAAAAAAATTCTAAAATGTACCTCAAGATGATAAATCATAAATAAAGTCAGCGCCAAAATCTGCTGTTGGTGACTCCATTTTGCCTAAGAACTAGTCCCGACGTCTACTGTGTTAGGAGAATTGCCGTCGGAAACCTCTGAAGTGCACTTCGTACATTTTCGGTAGAACTCTTCTTCCCTAAAGGTAGCGAACAGAACAGTTCGTTTTCCGCTTGACGATCGGGAAACCGGAATGTTGGATGCAGGTTCTGAGTTTATATGAGCAAGCCGGCAGTTTTAATGACTCTCACTGGCTGAGAGGCAACAAACCCCAAGCAATTACAAGGTGTTAAAGATGGAGGAAACAATAATTGTAAAATTATGCAGCAGGCACCACCAGACAGGAAAAATGTGCTCTTTTCAGCCCATAGTGACATGTTTTTAAGCTTTCTTCTCCTTTAAGCAGAACTCTAATACTGATTATAAATTTATGCTACTTCCATTTCCACTGATAAGCTTCATAAACTAGAGTATTGTGGTATCTCCCAACAAAAGATACAAGCTTGTATCATCGCTTTGTGTCTTTTGTTGGAGTTACCCGGAATTTATGCAATGTTAGCGGTTAGAATATTTATAGGTTGATCTCCCATGAGTCCTGTGCTCTGATCAAGTTAGGCCAATGTAGATGACTTGATATATCTAAAGTGAAGTCGGTCATGGGGGCTAAATATAAGGCAGCTCCCCTGTTGTAATGAAGTGATGGACAAGATATGAAAATCCCATGTAACAAGGGTTTGTAATCGCCTAATACTGTTCATGAATTTCTTACACTGAATTGTACAATATCACTGCCACAATGTACATCTACCCTAACTCCCCTAACTCCTTAACCTATTCACGTATGAAAGAGCTACTATCAATGTAACTTATACACACTTTTAGGGAAGACGAACCACATTGGCTGCACATGCTTCACATAAAGTATAATTTTATCAGTCAACACAGAACAATACCTTCAAAATGTGCTTGAATGAACACCCTGTAAACATGCAAGTAGGTTGGAGAATTACAATAGTCTTCCATTTGAATGTGTCCCAATATCAACAGTCACTGTTCTGTTGTTACCCTATCCAGACATCCAGCTACAAAGGTTTCCCCTATTACTGTACTGGAGCTTCACTATCCATTCTGATTTAGTGGAGTTCAATATACTCTGTGTTGTCATACACTGATATGCTCTTCAACCCAGCATTCAAATGTGGCTAATATCTCAATAAATTCATTAATGTGAGATTTTCTGAATTGTATCAGTCACTTTGTCCAGCCCAATGCATTTCAAGAATGTCCCACTTACAGTGTAGTTCAAGAATATCACATTCTGTACTTTGCTGTTATCCTATTCAGGCCAATATATGAATGTGGTTCATGAATATCACGTTCTGTACTTCACTGTTATCCCATTCCTGCCAACATATGGATGTGGTTCAAGGATATCACATTATGTACTTTACTGTTATCCCATTCCTGCCAACATATGGATGTGGTTCAAGGATATCACATTATGTACTTTACTGTTATCCCATTCCTGCCAACATATGGATGTGGTTCAAGGATATCACATTATGTACTTTACTGTTATCCCATTCATGCCAAAATATGGATGTGGTTCACAAATATCGCATTCTGTACTTCACTGTTATTCTGTTCAAGCCAACATATGAATGTGGTTCATCAATATCACATTATGTACTTTACTGTTGTCCCATTCATGCCAACATATGGATGTGGTTCAAGAATATAATATTCTGTACTTTACTGTTATCACCTATTCAGGCCAACATATAAATGTGGTTCACAGATGCCCCACATAGTTCAAGAATATCACATTCTGTACTTTACTGTTATCCTATTCAGGCCAACATATGAATATGGTTAAAGAAGGTTTCAAACTCTTGTAGCTACCCTCTCCAGGCAAACATAATGTGTGACTGTGGTTCATAAATGTCTAACAAAGCTGCTGAATATCACACGCCATTTAGTCTGTACTGTAATCTTATCCAGACCACTGTTGAACACAATTCAGGAATGTCTCACTAAAAGCATGTACGCCTTACTGTACACTCTTAACTTAATGCTTCAACTCAGGACTGTACTGTGGCTATGCCATCTCCATGCAAAAAAGGTTTCACCAATTTCCCAGTGCTACATTACATACTATACCTCTAATACCCTATCCACATTGTTACTAAACTGAATATGAACCTAGCCCAGTTCACTTGAATGTGCTTCACCCAGGTCTATCTGTATACAGTGTACTTCAAGTTAATACTGCACAGATGATTCCCTAAGGCTATCTAGTCCTCCATTTGAACTAGATTCATCAATGCCTCACTGAGTATGTCTATCAGTATCCAGAGAGTTTTACATTGTACTTAACAATTTTTCAGTCCTATGGCAGCGAAGAGTCGTTAGGCGTGTATACATATACTGTGTCTTGTGGTAGGGTGAGTCACCTCCACTGAAGTATCATGTCAAAGACACCAAACAGGATACATCACCCAATCACATAATGACGCCAGGCCAACCAGTCTTCTTTCATTGCTCTAACCTCTCAGTATTGACCGCCAAGCGAGGCAGCAACAATTACCAATTTTTGGTCTTTGGTATGACCAGAAGTGGGTTTGATCCCAGTATTCCCAACTTCAAAAACATCTCACAGAGCACATTACACTTAGTTTTATTCTGATAATACATGGACCCTAATCAGTTGACCACTTGACTGAGTAATTGCCTTGCTGAATACATGTATATCCCATTACACTCTATACTACTGCAGAGTTGTTAACATATCAAATTTGTCTGTATGTCTTTCTAAGTTTGTAGTACTTAGTACTGCACAGTCACTTCCTATCCAGTCTCTCTATTTGACTCTGACTAACAAAGGTGAATATATTACACTTAATATGACATTGTTACCAAACTGTCCAGTTCTCCTATGCCTCCACAACACCTTCTAGCATGCATGTGTGGGTAAATTACCTAAATTTTCATCCTTGACAAAGTTGGGCATTTTGAGAGTTATACTGATATAAGAAAATGTCACCACCAAAAGTAATATTTAAGACATTTATTGGCCTCTAAAAATGCAGTTCTTGGGGCAGGATTTTATATTATTTACTTCATATTACAGCTGGTATGGTACCGTTGCTACAATATTCTTTTCTCTTCATAATATACACCAAAGTCTCTCAAACTACACTATTACCTACAATTATGTTCCTACTCCATTCTGTTCTTTGTTATAACGCATTTCACCAATGTCACAGAGACTGCATACAACTACAGAGAATGTAATCCAACAAAAGAGATTTCCTTAATCTCTCAGGACCAAGTAACAAGTCCCACAACTCAATGGTGACAAAAGCATGACCACCAGGGCTTGAAAAGGCTATTAGCACCTTGAACAGACCAACCAGACTAGCCTTATCCAAAGTGCCGTGGACAGAGACAACCACCTGTACATACTCTTTAAAGGACAAGACAGCACCTGGCTAAACCATATTTAAATCAAAAGCAGGTTTACCTGTTGATTAACAAGCCGTGTAATCTTCAACGATGGTATCACAAATTATGTCAGACATTAGCATACCGTCTTGGCCCAAACCACATTCGTCTCCCCAAATACATTTGTTATCGTGCATTTCAGCGTTTAGTCAGCAGTTTCTAAATAACGAATATCAGAGTCGGTGCAAAATTCATTAGGGATGCCGAAGGTTTAGAATGAGAAGACCAGAAAAGGCTTAAAATTAATTAAAAACCTATGATATAATTTTTTTTCTCTGAATCTATTACAACTGAAGAATTTAAATTTTGCTCTTTCTCGCATACAAGGGATGTTTTTCTTCCTGTTCTCTTTTATAAAACACAGTAAAATGATTGGAACTCTGTATTCAAGCCAAGGTGCTTTTTCTCACGTCCACGATAAATAGGTCAGCACTGATCTCATCTTAGAAGCCATCTCTACAAAGCCACCCATAGTTGAATGCCTCAGGGGTGCTTAGATTTATTTCCATTTGTTTCAGAATTAAGCATGAATCTAGTTGTACAATGACCCTATTGTGATTTTGTAAACATGCCGTGCATCTGCAGCTAGGTTACTGAAATAGGATCCCTGAAATGCCTTGTAGCAGGTCTGCAGTATCAACAGTTCAAGCAGTGGAAGAAACATTCTTCCAGTATGTCCGACTTCCAACAAAGATATATTTATCACTTGGGTCTTCATCACCGAAGTTCCCAACTTTCATCTGTCATAGGCTACTGCTTACACTATTATACAGAAACTACCTTTGACATTGGAGAGCAACGTTATGTTGAGTAAATGTTATGTCATCTTGCCCTCGCTAACCGAGATGTGCTGAAGCTGTGTCAAGTTGAAATTTCACTAAAATTTAGCTGGGTTGACAAAAATCTGAAAAAATATTTAATGCCAGTTTAAGATACTTGGATGGTAGTCTCTCAGTGGACAGGTGCCGTCTTTCACTTTAATAGAGGCAGTTACAATGTCGGTGGAGTCAAGCATTTGCACATAAATTATTTGCAGTGCAGTAAGTCGTTGTTCACACTACATTATGATCCAAGTGAAAATCCTAGTACCTGTATAAGCACCCTGTTCAGCATGTTAAAATTTATTTATTTATTTGATTGGTGTTTTACGCCGTACTCAAGAATATTTCACTTATACGACGGCGGCCAGCATTATGGTGGGCGGAAACCGGGCACAGCCCGGGGGAAACCCATGATCATCTGCAGGTTGCTGGCAGACCTTCCCACTTACGGCCGGAGAGGAAGCCAGCACGAGCTGGACTTGAACTCACAGCGACCGCATTGGTGAGAGGCTCCTTGGTCATAACACTGCGCTAGCGCACTAACCGACTGATCCACGGAGGCCCCTAGCATGTTAAAACAACCAATATTTGCTGCTGTACAGATACATGTACAGGTGGATGCTAAGTATCTAAAACGTCTCCTTTAAATTTAGTGACCAGGGCGCCGTTTCACAAAGCGCACGCAGAGCTCCTCTCATGTAATGGCGACATAATACCTACATGTACAATACTGGTTGCCATAGAAGGTAAGTGCATATAACGTGTGCTTTGTGAAACAGGGCCCTACACCTTGCAGAGGAGCTGCAAAATGTTGGCTTCAACAAATTATCTGCCCCATTTCTTACAATCTGAAATGTGAAACTTAACTGCAAATACATATGCTGGTACCGCCTTAAATCCAGGTTTGCATCATGCCCAAAACACTAGACTACATAATGATAAAATCCAATGTCAAAAATTCAACATTGCTTTAAACAAAATGCAAAAACCAATGTTCGAAAAATCAACAATTTCACAAACGGATGTACAAATTCACAAAACAATGCTGATTACAAGCGCAGATATCATTTTTAATACTAGGCCAAAATTAAAATATTGTTTGTTTGATGTTACCAGCATTTTATAACAAAACAAGGTAGGTAGGTCTTCCATTTTCCTAAACTTCCTAAATCTAATTAAACTTTGTGAGATTTAGAGGATTCTTCCTTCATCTGAAGGATCAAATATTTATTCTGTCTTCAATACATCATTCAATGTACATGCTTGTCTAAAAGTATGAAAAGTGTAAGCACCCAAATTGAGTCTCAACTCAGATCAGTAGCTCTGACCTAATTTACAGTCCGAAACATTTATCCATGAAGATGAGGAGAGCCAAAATCATGTTGTGTTGCACGAAGTTTAAAGTATAGAACATATCAGCTTTGTTTTATATCAACTTCCCTGTATCTATTTAGAAATGCACCTGCCCTTTCTTGTGTCACTACCATTGTTTCCACTTCACAACAATGTATTCTATCCACCAAAGGTTTCTCAGCATCTGGCAGAGGTGATCTCCATAACAGCTCAGGAAATTATACAAACATATTCCCAGCTACATGCTCTCCACCATAGAGTTTTGAGGGAGAGAAAGGGTATCCACACACCTGGCTACCCTCGTTTTAAATTTTGGGATCTCCGGAACCTTATTTTTCCATGCCACCAGAAGGGGCTCTTGTGGGGGCCTCTGATACATGCCAAATGAGAGTAACACAATTGTGGATGCCAACATAAAAGGGGCTCTGCTGGGTATTTTTGGATAAGGTAGGTTTAAAACAAACATCTTCTGATTTGGTCATGTTTCAGTAGATATTATTGTGTAAGGTCTCAATGTGTCACCGTTATTGCACCAATCCATGAATGAATTAATTTAATTCACAAAACATAAACCAGGGCATCCACGTAAGTGGGCTACACCTAGAATCTCAGTCTGTGTCCAAGTTTTGTCAGTGTTTTGTGCTGGTTATAACCAGAGCCACACAATTCTCGACAATTCAATTTCATGTTTAGATGTGTTTTAAAGGTATAGTGTGGCGAAAAAATTGGGATCACAGAGAATTCTATATGTTGCTGTCAAAAAAGGCTGACAGCTTTGATGTTTACAGGATTTCCTTGAACATCTTACAATGATTATCTCACAAAATGAGTAATTAATTTGAAATCTCGACTCCCTATGGAATACACGGATACTGGTCATCACTGGTCAGCACAGTATACGTCCCCCTAAAACTATGGCCACACTATTTTATGTGTATCCAAATGGATACGGGTGAAAACACTTCATAAGTATTTCAATCTATGGGTATGTATACCCATCGAATCGCTATAAGGCCGGCTTTATTCAACATTGGGAGAGTAAATTGTTATGCAAAAAATCAGCTGTGAACTAGACCTTACCAAATATCAAAAGTTCACAGATGATCAACTTACAACAGCTTTGTGGAACATGGCTTAGAGCTAATTTGAACATGGTATATGTGTTAAATTTGCAGGACTAGAATCTGTGTTACATGTATGCCCAGAAAATACAATCCCAAATGACGAGTAGACTGTTGTGTTAACCAATCTCAACAGGTATTGAATTGTACATTCAACTGTGGGAGGTGTGTCATATTTTGATCATGAAAGTGGTAAAGCATGTTCGCCTTTCCAGCCAGATAACTCACACTGTTTGCAATACTCGTCGACTGAGTGGTCTATGCGCCTGACATGTATTGTTGGTAATTTAGTATCCCGGCTATGAGGTTGCTGGGGTGAAACCAGCACTGATTACAATCAGTATTCAGCATTACAATTGGTGATTCAATGGTGATGTTAAGTACAAGGAAATGCAATCTGAAATAATTTTAATAATGCTATTTTGTACCTGTTGACAGCCTGAAGTTTATCACAAGATGTACATGCATGTAACACCATATTTCCTTCAGAGGTGTATCATTTTGGTATAGCACATCAGGCTAATGCAGCAGGAAAAATTTACTGGCTGTGACCAGCAGATCTATAAATGATCATTCTATAAATCACTGTATCAATCACTCAAACCTTGGACATCCAATCTTTTACCAAGGGCTATCCACTTAAGAAGGGACGTCTGTGCATGATGACATCGACTTTCTGCAGGGCGTCGCAGCTATAGTTATTTGCACTTGTCTCTTTTTTTTATTGATCTAATTGGTGATTCACACTGTACTCAAGATCATTTCATATACCTGACAGCTGTCATATTAGAAGAAACCCAGGACAGTCTTGTCAAAAAGACCTAGCCAGGTGAATGAACATGCACCTGCCAATCCTCCTGAATCAAAGCCACATCCAAAGCCAGAGGTAGCTGCATTTAAACCTACAACCTCTGTGTATGGGACTACAGGACTCTTGGTAAAAAGCAGTAATAAAGTTGGTCAGCATGGGCCATCAGGAAAAACAGTACACATACATGCATGAATAAATGGTAATAGTTTAAGACAATGATGAGAGCTAAACTTACAGAAAAGATGTTGCACAGTGCAAACCTACAACATCTGATGCAAGCCATGCACTATTTCAATGTTTGAGACAATCTTGCATGCCGAATGTTTCTAAAAATACTTCATGTTCTTAAATGTTTTAACAGTTCAAAAAATAATGTACTGTAATTGGCTTTGCCTAGTAAATAGATAGGCTAAACAAAAAATAAAGAGATCCTACAGTCAAGTACTGCAAAGATAGTAAATGTATTTATTTATTTGATTGGTGTTTTATGCCGTACTCAAGAATATTTCACTGATACGACGGCGGCCAGCATTATGGTGGGAGGAAATCGGGCACAGCGCGGGGGAATCCACGACCATCCGCATGTTGCTTAACTGAAATATTCTTGAGTACGGCGTAAAACACCAATCAAATAAATGAATAAATAAATAATATGTACAACATGCACGTATGTTGGGTAATGTTCTGCATGGTACTTTTGTCAGTGGTGGCCTAATGGTCACATTATGCAATTCTGCAAATGACTTTGTCCACAGACAGTAACATAAACAGTAACTTGGGGGCAACAATAAACCTTTATATTAAAACAGTGGTGCTACCACATCTGGGGTAAACTTCTTGTCCATGTGTCATTAATATATATATACAGATTTATGTGAGTAAACACTTCATAATATATCTCTGGGCAAAGCAATGTTCGCATATATACATGAAAATCTTATGTTGGTTTTTACATTTGACTTCCATGGACAACTATTTATTATTATTTACATGTATTTAAATGCTTAGATGCATATACCAAAGGATCCAAACAATTCAAGGGGTACCGGTTGATATTTATACATGAACCGACTGAAGGAAAAAGGATAAGCCTCCTTCCGATATCAGTTTATAACTAGTGACTTACACTGTAAAGTGACAGACATTCCCTCAATCTGTCAACCCAAACTCACAAACTCCTGTCAATGTTGCAAGATTTTCATTGACCTCAAATTGGGCTTATTTCAACCAGATGTTTCACTGATGAGTGACTTCTATATGAGTTTGGAACACATCAGGACAGTCACAGTGCATGTCACTTAATAACTGTTTCTCAACTAAACATTCTTCTTCAACACCTATTCACATGACTCAAATACTGTACATTTATCTGAAAAGTCACACAAAAACAACTTTCACAGTTGTCACAAAAAGTGTAATCTCATAAATGAATGATAATTCCAAAATAACAACTGTAAACTACATATAGGCAGTACTGACATTCACAAATTGCAGATTGTTCTCTAGTCTAAGACATTATAATTTTCAGGTACCAATATTATCAGGCATACTTATCAGAATATCAAGCACTATTGAATGATCATTCTGCCTATATACCTTTCTAAGTTAGTCTTTCACTTCGTCGTCTGCTAGCCAGTGCTGCGGGCGAGTTCATGTCCTGATGTGTGCCGGCTTCAAGAGATGTCACTCTGAACACTAACATATTTCCCTTCATTTAATGCCAATGTTAAAGAATAATGACTGTCACAATCCATTACATCCACAGATAACAAAAAGCTTTCATTTGAGAAATGTAATATCGCTTATTACTACCTATTGCTTGTCATTACTGACCTTTGACATGCCTCCCTATATATGCACCTGCTTTATAATTATATTAATAAAATTTTCCATTCTTCAAGTGATAAATAACACTAAATCATACATGCATGTGGTGTAGTGTACTTGTGTACAGGTGAGAATAAAGGCAGAAACCATACCTGCTCGTCCACCAGCATGTCTTCTGTGCTACCCGCCTAAGAGGGGAAAGAAAAACAGCAAAGCGTTAGCAACCATGGTAAATGTCAGCTCGAGAAAAAACCTGCGGAGCACATGACGTGTGTGAGGGAAATACCAAATGACTACAAGGTCTTGTAAAGTTAGTATACTGTCAGAGAAGGCTTGGGGGGAAATGTGATAGTTCTGTACTGTATTAGCTATCTGTAGGGGAATGCATCGCTCAACAAGCGGTTCACTTCTGACAAACGGAGTTATAAAAATAAAAGTCACCTCGGCTTCTTGGGCCAAATCCATTGGCTGCCAAGGGTCTACTAGTGGTGCCAACGGCATTTTGGGACTGAAGAGCGGAATTTTGGAGAGTTGTAAAGATGAAACAAAACAGAAGTTACGCGCTACGAAGCTCCTCACAGCCACCCTCAACAAGATGGCGAGCTCAAACGGCGAAACGAGGCTGAGCGACTCGACTTCCTGTGTGACAGCGCCCTCCAACGTCAGACAAGCTCACCCGTTCGTCCGAGTGGATCAGTCGTTATGCCCCTCTTACACCTTTACCTTTAGCCCCTACGAACTGGGCCAACACAGAAGAAAAAAAATGACAACGCATGTAAACAAACAGTTGTGATATAGACAGGGGCCTTGCTATTGTCTTTCTTCCCTTGTCTTATTGCTAAACACTATTGCTTGCATGGCCGTGCTTAACTTGGCACTGACTAGGCCTAACCTTGCAGTCATTGGCAACTCTGTAGGGGCCTACCCTTTTGCGAGCAAACTCACCTTTCCTATACCAGCAAGCTACATGTGGACATAGATTTATTACAATTCACACTTCAGTCTACACTGTATTTAATCATGTAGTTTCCGCCTTCATGATAACCTTAAACAATGGATGGGGTTTGACGACCTATAAGTAGGCCTACTACTGCTGCATGCACACAAATCGCGACAAGGAAGCCTATGAAGCACATTTTCAAGATTGATAACAAAAATATTTATTTTACTGAATGTAAGATCATAGCAAGTTCCCTCACGCACATAATAGGCCTATAGCGCATCTAGAGTGCCATCAGCCTATGGCGTTTTGGCCTACCGTAGACCTGTACTCAGTCTATACGTGTAGTAGGCCTTCTATTTGGACAATGTTGGCCTTTAAACAGACCAGGGCTTAACATAGACGTCTGTCTCAATCCCAGAACAGACCAAACAGCCAAAAATACTGTAGTTCTCATAAATATTTCATAAGTTCATAAGATCTGTGCACAACGTCGATCAGGCATATATAGGAGCCTAATATAAATTACATGTTGTAGGCCTATATATTTGACAGTACAGGTTGTCTTAAGTTCAGACGTTTTGTCGAGTATTCCTTAGTCTAATTGTTATAAACAACAATACAGTCTGTTCGAAAAAAAATAGGAACCACGAGATATTGACCTAATATAGCCTACCTATACACGATATGTCACCTTCCACTGTTTCCAGGAGTTGATACATATCCAAAACCAGCACAGGTCTGCTAATACCGCCTGATTGTTTCCATTATAGCCCTGATGTACGTACACTATGCCTGTTTAGCTCGAATATTGTAAGAACTTTGCATCGCATGGTCGCATAACAGTTCTTATATTTGACTTATGGGCTCATAGGCCTATTGGGGTTGGTCCGTGTATCATAAAAAGTACATGTATATAGACACAATTAATACACATATGTAAGCCTTTATACAGAATTTGGTATGCAGGGCTTACAACTATGTATAGCATGGCACGTAGGTTTATGTATGGACACAAGAAAGAGTCACAATGGTCCAAGATATCAAATTATGTAATATATAGGCAGTCTGTTATGCCTATATACATAATACATGGCCCCGAATTTCACGACAGTGGTATTATCTGGTTTATTTGAACACTAACCTTGGTACACTTAGAAAAAATTGAAATGAAAAATAGACGACAAATGTCTGACAAAATATCTGCTAAACAGATTATCGCTATGAAAGGTTCACTAAATATATTTCGTTATTTCTGTATGTTATTCAGTTTGTGTGTTGAGTATATTGCCCCCCCCCCCACTCCTCCCCCCACCTTCCACCTTATTGCAGACGCACATGAACCCGTACCTGACAGATTCAAGATCGATTCAAGATTTACTCAGTCTATAAGCGTGAAGTCCAACATTTGCATATATACAAGTGAAACTCGTATAAGCCATAAAATGGGGTTCTGTTGTAGTCGATAAACGCAAAAAACATATCCAAAACAACATCAAACATCAGTTACCATAGGAATGTTTACTAAATAATTACATAGACAGTTCGGTAAATAAATCAATACCAGCTACTTCCATTACAAAACAAACAATAATATATAGGCTATATAAGCTCATGCAACTGATTTTAACGGCTTGCAGGGGTGTGATGTAGTTTTGGTACCCTCAACTTCAACCTTTTCGCATATAAAAGATCAACTTTCAGTTTAATTTATGCACATTTTTCATTTGATTTTAGAGAGAAAATTACATTGCATGAATTGGCCAATTATAGGGCGGCACAAAAAGTATAATTTTATCACTCAACACAGAAAAATGCATTTAGACCATGCTTGAATAAAAACCTTGCAAACATACAAAAAGGATGAAGAAGTAGTATGTTCAGGAGATTGCTGGCTATGAGTTGTGTGAGAAGTCGATCTTGCTTTATACATAGACAATAGGGTCTTGGCAATATGTTGCCACTCAAAGCATACATTATATAAAAGTTTCCATTATAATTAATCTGCTAGTATACGCACTGGAAAGCTCCTCCTGTTACAATACACTGTTAAAAAAACATGTTCCGGGTGTGGATTTATTTGTGTGTCACACTAAAAAATTCAGTCTGTTAAATTTAACAGAAAGCCTGTTGCCTGAGTGATGCTAGAATGTATTCTGCTAATATAACACAATATTGTGTCACATTCGACATAAATTCCTGTTATAGTCTGATAGAATCGCTCTGTTGAAATAATAGAAATTGCGTGTCATATTTAACAGAATAATCTGTTGCGATTGCAGAATACATTCTAGCGCCACTCAGACAACAGACTTTTTGCTAAATTTGACAGAATATTTTTTGATAGCCCTTGGTGGTATGTTGCGACTTGGAACATTCCCATTATAATATATAGTGTATACGTAGTAGAAAGCTGCTCCTTTTACAATACACCGTGATGGAACTTGTTCCAGATGTGGACGTATCTGTGTCTCTTGTGGGAAAGTGTGTCATTTGCCGTCTGTGGATGCTGTATTACATACAAGGGTGTTTACAAAAAGTAATAAATATGTAAATTTGCGTATACCGAAATCAACTTGTTGCCTAGCTGCGCTTTACATGCAAAAGTGTTGATATTATGATTTACACATAATATGTTCATGTAATAATGAAGTTTCATAAGCTTTGGATCTGAGGGTCAAATTAACAAGTTTAAAATAAAAACGAAGAACCAAAAATAAAAGATAAACAAGGGTATTTTATAGCGCTCTACAGTGTATTTATTTATTTATTGGTATTTTACGCCGTGCAGACCAACCCATATATACCTATGTTGCCATATGCTTAGTGTATATACTTAGGCACCTTATACAACCTGAGGGCATGGTAATTGTTCTGTAAGGCTGTGGATACAGCTTCAGGGTTCTGTTTTACCAAGAGAGCGTAACGTTGTAGGTCAAAGGTAACTGCCATGGTGACGTATCTCTACAGCATATGTCGTCACGACAGCTACGTTTCAAATCTCTTACACTCTGTAAACGGGTTCTTGCCTTTAATTTCGTTAGAAGCTAATCTAAGAGCTCAAACCCACCTGCGTCGCAGCTATCAATTAACAAGTCCCTCTACTGTCTATATTTACTATTTGTGAATGGCGAATAATTGCTGAAAAAATTCATAGATCAAGATCCACATCTTACCAGCAACATTTAGCGGATTTGTTCTTTTGCTCAGGGCTGACATGTGCAAAAAACTTTCCCCAAAAGTGAATGCTAGCATTACACCTTTTCCGAAAAGTTGTCGACAGACAGACGATGGCAAAACAATCCCAATGGCGGAGGTAATAGTGACACATAAATGTAATGTATATTTTGTTTTTTCGTTTATATATTAAAATTCTGATTACCGTTCCAGAATAGGGGTCGGTCCTGTACAAGATCCATTGTACGACATAGTCTGGAACAATGTCCTGTATGGTGCAATGCCCGGATGTCTTCTGGGTCCCCGGTAGTCTTGGGTGGCCTCGCCTGAAGGTGGCTTCTCCAATGAACGGCATTTTTTTGTCTGAGTTGGAACAAGAATACATATACTATTAAAACAGGCTATAATGTGTAAGTCTAATGACCCTATGCAGGAACAAATCCGGTATGTACAGAGTATACAGCGATGTTAATATATTGACTTTATGGTTTGTATATATATATGAACCACACGGGAAGATCAGTTTCCTGTATATCCGTGGATACGCGTATGAAGAGAGATTTATATACAGTTAACGCTGAACTTTGTCTTCGCCCTGGTACACTGCAATCCCCTACATATACAATTTCGCCCCACTTTTAAAATCGAGGCTGATAGTTTTGTACACTTAAAATTGTGACTTATCTACGGGGATATAATTTGGACTCCACTTCAAATGTTGCATATACATGTATCTATACATAATACTGTGTCATGGATATACTTATAAGTTATAGCCTGATACAATTTGACGATGGTTTTCGCACGTGTTCCTCATGCGATAGGTCAACAATGAGAAGCTGACCTATATATATATACACATATATGATAAAAGCTATACAACCAGCCCTATATATTAGACTCATTTGCTTTCATTATCAGAATGTGTGCATGTTCATGTTGTCTGATAATTAGCATAATTGTGGCATTAGGCGACAAGAAAATTAACCGGATTGCCGTCAGTGTCATGAGCATGAATTGTCTCCCACGACTGTATTTGATTGGAGTTTTACGCCGTACCACAGAAGACTTCACGACCTTTAAGTCGGGATATATTAAACTCTAAGTAAGCTGCGATTATATTGAATAGTCTTAATCTTATCTGCACCAACCGGAGATCATCTTTTTCGCTGAAGCTAAACTTCATATCTGCCGTATATATAAGTGATCGCGTGGTCTGGTACAGCTCATTTTTCACGTCGCTGCATTTCGTGTACAGCATCAGAATATCTCTGAATAGTAGAGGCCTAATGGCTTGTGAAGGAAAGCGCGACAAAAATTTCTCAAAAATGGAAAAAAATATGCTTGAAAATCTAAACCCGTGTCTGAAGACAAACGACATGACGGCAGTCGTGCAGAAAAAGCGCGCCTGAACACTGATAACCGAGGCTTTTAACAATTAAACCCAATTATCCCAATCAAACCCCAACGGAAAAACACAAAGGTAAAGGCAAAGAAAGAAATTGTTACCGAAAACGCGAAATACACCAAGCAGGAGGAAGTACAATGAGTAATGGAGAGACATTTCATACACAGCGAATTTCTGCAATGATCCGCTATCAGCGAACATCGTTGGATAACTCATTTGATGATAACTTGAGTGATGACGGAAATGGGTCATTTACACTTGGAACTCGATCGCGAGGCCTTGGAGTAAGTTCTGACCGTCAGGAAGGCATGTAACAACTGTGTCAAATAAGGACGTCTTCAGGACATAAAACTAGACAGACTCTTAGATGGTGATGCAGTTAAATTATTTATTTATTTATTTGATTGGTGTTTTATGCCGTACTCAAGAATATTTCACTTATACGACGGCGGCCAGCATTATGGTGGGTGGAAACCGGGCACAGCCCAGGGGAAACCCACGACCATCCGCAGGTTGCTGTCAGACCTTCCCACTTACGGCCGGAGAGGAAGCCAGCATGAGATGGTGATAGGCTCCTGGGTCATTACGCTGCGCTAGCGCGCGAACTGACTGAGCCACGGAGGACCCCAGTTAAATTAGAGGGGTTATTGACTTTGGAAGAGTTAACAAACTGTTTGAGAAATATGAAAAATGATAAAACTCCAGGAATATACGGTTTTCCTGTAGAATTCTATAAGATGTTCTGGAAAGATGTAAGATATTTTGTTTTAAGGGCAGGAAATGAAAATTTTTTAAAAGGCGAATTGTCACGATCTCAAAAGCAAGGGATTATAACATGTTTACCAAAACCAAATAAACCTAGAAATATTTTTTAAAACTGGAGACCCATGACCTTATTAAATGTAAATTACAAATTTTGCTTGCATTGCAAATCGGCTAAAAACAGCTCTTAATGACATTATAAATGAAGATCAGAAGGGTTTTATTTCCGGAAGATGCATTGCAGAGAATGTACGTCTAATTTACGACATAATGTTTGAAACAAAGGAGAGACAAATACCCGTCAATAGATTTTGAAAAGGCAGTCGACTCTATCTCTTGGGAATTCATAGAAGACCTTTAATTTTGGACAAGATATAAGATCCTGTATAAAATTATTTCAAACTGATATTTCTACGTGTATCCTCCAAAACGGCATTATATCCCCTCTGTTTAATATTAGTAGAGGATGTAGACAAGGAGATCCAGTTTCTCCGTATATTTTTCTGTTATGTGCTGAAATTTTAGGTTCAATGATACGAAATAACCCAGATATAAAGGGAATAAATATAAACGAAACAGGACATAAAATAAGCCAATATGCTGACGATACACAGTTAGTCTTAGATGGGTCCGAAAAGTCTCGCTCAGAAGCACTATCGTGCTTAGATATATTTTACAAATATTCAGGATTAAAAATCAATATAGAAAAAACAAAGGCAGCATGGATAGGTTCTCTATCCGGATCCAATGTAAAACTATTTCAGCAAGTGAAATTAGATCGGGTGGAAAAACATAACATATTGGGCATAAATTTCTCAACGGTGGAATTTAATAACATATGGAAAATAAATTATTTGGCTAGAATAGAGGAATTGAAAACTGATCTTCAAAGATGGAAAATTAGAAACTTATCATAGTTAGGAAAAATAACAGTTATAAAATCTCTAGCTCTATCAAAACTAATTCATTTGTTCCTTTCCCTTCCAAACCCACCAGATAGTACTATGAAAGAAATAAATGTATTACTTTATGAATTCATATGGAATGATGGTCCAGATAGGATACAAAGATCCATTATCATAAAGGACTACTCAAAAGGTGGATTACGGATGGTAAACTTAATACCATTTGAGTAATCGTTAAAAATATCTTGGATGAGAAAATTGTTATGAGCGAAATATAAATGGCAAAATGTAAGTATATGTCAAAAGGATACAAAAAGTTTATGCACTCTAGGGGGTAAGTATATACGGCTAATACTAAAAAGAGTAAACAACCCTTTCTGGATAGATACTCTAAGGGCATGGCAGGAGATAACACACAAAAAATATCAGACAAATATTGAGTATATTCTTGATGAACATTTATGGTATAACCCAAGGTTTAAAGAACCAAATTTTTTTATTATTTACTGGTATCAAAATAATGTAAGGTTTATAAGGGATTTAAAAGATTCATAAGGAAATTTGTTGACATTTAAAGATTTCAAACAAAAATTTAAAGTGAAAGGTACTTTCTTAGATTATAACAGGTTAATTCGAAATGTTCCAACTGAGTGGCTCACGATAAATGAGAAGCATGATGTATATTGCCCCTCCTTTCCATCGAACATACGATTACTGACTAAACAAAAACCGGGAACAAAACGCTTTTACGATTTATTAAATAATGAGTTGCCGCAAAATATCAAAATCCACGAAAAATGGAAGGATACTATAAGGTTAGATAAAGAAACTGATTGGGAAAAGGTATCCGAAACTATTTATCAGTGCACTCAATACACCAAGCTACGAGATTTTCAATTCAGAATCTTGCACAGGATAACGCCTACAAAATCTTATCTGTTTAAAACAGGACAGAGACACGACGATATTTGTAATTACTGCAGACTCGGTAAGGACACTACAGAACACTCTTTCATTGAATGTCCGTAAATCCGAAATACGAAAAGTGGATATCACATAAGTGGAAAACTGATATTAAAATAACTCCCAAAGTCATTATTATGGGATGGTGCGAGAAACACAATTCTACCTTTAAATTTGCTGACAATTTTAGCAAAAAAGTACATCTTTGACATGAGACGAAATGACGCCAAATTAAACACAATTAACCCGTAGAAAACGGTAAATGACCATTATAAAATCAAAAACTATATAGCTGATATATCCGGGAAAGGCGACGATTTTCTAAAGCGGTGGAAAAATTTTAATAGTTGAAAATAGATAAAACAAAATTATGAATGTATGAGTACTTAGAGATGCATGAGATTGACTGATTACAGCATGAATGGAAAATAGAATCTGATTGGTTGAAAAAAAAATTAATTAAAAGATATCCTTTCTCCAGTCAGTTCAAATCCAGCTTATGTCGGTTTGTCTTTGACCTGGTATACGCATGACAGAAAACAACTTTCATGCATGTTTTTTTTTTGTCGGGCTCTGCCAAGATTTGACCATCCTTCAACAAGTATAGCGGAAGTAGGCCTACTGATCACATTCAAACAGAAATGAAGAATATGATATTGTTGACAAATGATATACAAATAACTGGTCTCAAACGCATGAGCCTAAACTGTTATGATAATACAAAATATATATTTTATGCACAGTTTTCACGTTATTCTGAGATTCTTTCGGTTCTAAATGAACAGAAGCCCGAGCCAGACTATGCGTCAGCCTCCACGCCAACAGCAGCATCCCCAAAACCACGAAGAGAAAACTTTCCAACATGCAAACTCCCTGAACTGAAATCCTGGAAATGGCGAAAAACGAACATGAAAAAAATGGAGTTGTTTAACCCTAAAATTAAATATGCAACACAACACAACCTAAAAATGGAACTACTGTGTGCACAGATAATGACCGCGTCTTCCAACAAACCTACTGCATGCTTATGATTCCGATGATTTAGACCTGTGTCTGAGACAAACTGCGATGTCGTTTGTGGAAGTCAACATCTGAAAACAGGTCGAAGAGATTTGAATCATCTCGAAACACACGCCCAAGTGGTTCTGTCCCATCTAATGTGTCGAGAGCGTAGACACACTTCCCCGTCAGAAACAAACGGCCAAATGCTTATTTCAAAGTTAAACCTTTACCAGAGAAGAAATATTCACGCTCTTTAAGCTCTTACTTAGGTTGGTCCATCCCGGGTTACCTTTTCATCTCAACTTAAGACAAACTGAAACCGAGTGACAGCTAAAGTCTTTTTGGTGCATACGCACCTACTTTTCTACTATTTCTTTACTGCAAAGAGCAATTAGGCCTCAGGTATACCAGGCAAGCGGTCCTTTCCTTTAACTACGACAGTACACTGATACTTGCTCAGTAGGGCCGGATATAATTATTCGTATTCCAATCAATCTAACCCTAAATATAACAACTACCAGGTAAATTGGGGTAATGGCCTTTCCTGTGACTGAAAAAAACTTTTAACCGAGAACACCAAAACAACAAACAGTGCATTGATAGTGCAGATATGCTCAATACAAAGTATGCCTTGCAGGAAAATGAATGCTGCTTTCGTGAACTTTATAATTTTAGTTATTTATGTATTTGATTGCACTCTTATTTCACTTATACGACGGCGGCCAGTAGTATGGTGCGAGGAAACCGGGCAGTACAAACCACAACCAACGGCAGAATGCTGACAGACCTTCCCGCGTACGGCCGGAGAGGAAGCCAGCATGAGATGGACTTGAGCTCACTGCGACCGTATTGGCGAGTGGCTTCTGTCATTGCGCCTCCCTGGCGTTGAACTTTATGAAAACCTTTTATTAAATGTCGATATTTTACAGCACAAATGGATTGAACAGGGCATACTAAGGCTCAGCAGTGTGGTTGTTCAATGTACAAAAAGCTTATGTACCAATTATAATGAAATCATATACATACGACAAATAATAAACTGTGTGAATATTTTGATAATGAAGTGAGTGTCAGACAGAGCGATACATGTCACCTTATCCGTGTTCGATATTCCACAAGCAACTCTTCCAGACGAAAATTCATTTTGATCACCATGTTACGGAAAATCCCAAAGAATGCAATATGCTGATCTTAATTAATTGCTGACTATATCCATACAGATGGAAATATATATAGTTTCAGATTATATGCATGGGACATTGTTGATTGACGATCTCCGACAATGGGCCTGAAACAGGAACAGGGCTAAACGCATGGTTCAAAATAAAAAGTAAAACAGGCTCAAACGAGATCTCAGGCAGAAGAGAATGTGACATATTTTGCATTTATGTTGTATGCCTTGTACTAAACCTTGAACTCAACCGTAAAAGAGGTTTCTCCGAAATGCTCCCAGTTTCATTTATCCACTTATTATCCTGATTCTCAATTGAGAAGCGATATAGTTACACTACAGCGAAAGACAACATTACCGGTAAAATTTTTATACGTATTTTTCTATTTTGGGGTTTAACCATAGTGTTGCAAGGCAAATGATCTAACTATGCTGAACTTTATATGTGTATCACTAACAAATGGGGCCATATCGTCAGTCGACCGTTTATTGTCATCAAGGGTCCCAGAATAGAAGCCGCTGAATTGTGATGGTCGACAATATACTGGTATCTGGCCGAGGTAATGAACCCTCAGCTTGTGTGTCCTAATTATTTAATGTGTGTGTGTATGTATGTAGCGTGGGGTTTAACGCCGTATTTAACATTTTTCAGTCATATGACAACGAGGAGTCATTAGGTGTGTACATGTATTGTATCTTGTTGTAGCAGGGCGAGTTCATGCCGCCAAAGTGCTGCCGCCACGGAAGTATCATTATCATGCTGAAGAAACCAGACATGAGACCCCATCCAGCCACATTATGCTGACACAGAGCCAACCAGTCATGTTTCCTTGCTCTAACCTCTCAGTACTAGTTATTTAATGAGAAGCACCTTTATCTCTCGACCAGGACCTAACTCCCAAGACGAACACGTTCGCAAAGAAGGCACTGCTTTTTACCAGTGTTCATTTGTCAGTCAGCACGCTTACGGATACATGAAATGGAACCCCACAGCCAAAATTATGGTTTTAAGGGAAATTAAGAAATTTATGCCCCCCCCCCCTCCCAAATTCATATATATCTCCTAATAGCCCTTTTATTTAAAGCATAGTTTTCGTCAATGCATGGTCGGAAATTTTCGGAAATAACATCATCGATGAACTTGAATCCCAGATCCCATCTATCCTATCTATGGAACCGGGATAAGGCCATCATTCTAACACCGCACAATCATTCCCATGACAGACGATGGCACGATGCGATGGCACGGTGATGTGATGCAATGGCACGATGACACGAAGTGATAACACGATGGCACGAAGCGATGACACATCGCTACTGATTCTTATCCAAAATTTGTCTATTAATGCATATGGAAACCACCACGGCATATATCCCTTTAAATCTGACTCACATCAGTTTTTCCCTTATTCTCTGTCCAACATATAAATATATATTTCTTTATTGCTTAAATGGCTATCACCTGTCACGAGCATCATTGTGCCATCTCTTCGTGCCATCACCGGGCGATGGAATAATTGAACGATGACGGTTGTATCCGGCTTCCATAGTGATCCCCAATTATCTTCCCCAACACAGAGTTGTTTTGGCAGCTATCGCCGTTGACGTCACCATTGCAGGCTACTGAATTTCCGCACTGACCGCTGGAGTCTTCGGAGAACATTTTTACGTCCTAAAGAGAAATATGAGAAGCGTTTTAGTACGTTTATATATGAAGACACGCCCTAAACTGCATATTAAGAAAGAAAACAAAAACCGATAAGATCATGTATCCGTTCAGGATGCAATTGAATGAAAATTTGTGCACAGCGTGGCCTCGAGCCAATTTAAGTATCTATCGATGTAATTTTGGTGTTAAGCTGGACCCGCATCAGTTACCAAGCAGGGTGTAGCTTTGGCGGAAGTTTGTGCTCTCGAGGTGCCTTATGTAGTTCAAGAAAATATTCTTACTGTTAAGAAGAACACATGTCATATAGCATTAAGTATTTTCGTCACTGTTTCGGGGACAGAGCTGACATGAATGTCAGCCTCGGCATTCTGACATCTACGTTCAGACGTCTCTTCAACATCGGCATTTCAATCTTCAGGACAAAAAAAAAACCAAAAAAAAAACCAATGCCGAAATTTCACTGTCCCCATTGATAATAGGAGTAACAAAACAGAATAGTATCACTCACTCTAGACAAAACGCTCAGTGCATACACTGTGAATCGATATTCGAGGCATTTCCTTGAATCTCTGAGGATTAAGGACAAAATGTATCTGTCGTGTGGCGTCATATTTACCAGTTACAGACCGAGTGTCACAAACCGAGAGTAAACCACCGCCGTTACGGCCATGCTGGTAGCTGACAAACTTCCTGACATAAAACCGCAACTGAATCAATATGAGCTGGATTCGAGTATGTTACCTTTTTGGCGGTTCTAATGAACCTAATATGGTTCTGAACAAATACCCCTTGCACCACTCTCAAAGAAAACGTATAACCTATTCATATTTACTTGAGGATTGACTGAAGGTTTATTGGGTTATAAACGAAAAAAAAAAAAAACCGCTCTCATTTTACATCACATGTACCTTGTATCCCTTTCAGTTCTATTCTTATATAAAAAAAGTAGTTCTACGTGGGCGTGGCTTCATTTTTCTTCGGTTTATTGGAGTACAAACACAAAAATTGGCCAATCGGAATGCACCTTACAAAAGTAAATTCAGGAAAATGAAATTATTTACTGAAACATTTGATTGTTGTTTAACACCATATTAAAAATGTTCATTTACGGTCAAATTTATGGGTAGACTAAAGCCAGGGAATAACCACCGACATTTGGCAAGATACTGACGAACATATTTACATATATTCGTGGAAGACAACAGACTTTCAACGAACAATAGGCTACCCCTTCATTGTTTTGCCGTGATGTCATAGTTGATATAAGCCAATCATCAGCATACTTTTTGGTCACCTGACTTTAGTACTGGAGGTGAAAACAAAGCGAATTTCACCCAGATGAGACAGGATTTTTTCATAAAAAAATGAAAAACATTGCTTTCAGGTAAAAAATTCTTTCAGGAAATTTAATCAGGATGTATACACCCTTCATATATGATACCTTCAATGTCCTGTACGACTCAATACTTTAAAATCAGTAAAAATCAGCATTTCGTCCATTTAGTGACGTTATTTATCACCTCTTGCTCCTTGCGAGGAGCCCGAATTCTCGAAACTATGAATACGGCCAATTAATTCTCCGTGAATTAATTGTGAGAGCAGGGTAATTCACAAATTTTCTGCCCAAGGTCTAGCACAGGAGAAAATTTCAGACTACATGCAAACATGTAGTCTGAAGTTTAAGGTACAGGAAAAAAAATTACAAATATCTCAGAACTAGAGCCCACGTTAAGGCTGAGTTTTCAAGAGATTTCAGAAACAGCCTCCAAACTTAAGATACGGCAAAATAATACGCCAGAGAAAATTACGACGTCTTAGACTGTCCTCTGTCAGATCGCATACATCAACATTTAGCAAGAAGGAATTCTCAGTAATCCGTAAGTGATTCTCATCACTGGGTAATGTACTCTACAGCTCAGTTCAGCGTGCCAATAATCCCTTAACAATCGTTGGTGAATCACCAGACCCCAATATCCTCTAGTGATTCAATACTTCCTGACTCCGACTACTGGGCTAATCAACACACCCGAACTCCCACCAGCGACACAGTAATAAACAACCACCGGTGAGGCAACATATCACAATTCTCATTAGTGACTCAGTGCAAATACTCCAATACTTCCACTAGTTTGTCGACATACTCCTCTTCCCACCAGTGACCCAATACTCAACTTTCACCAATAAGTCAACATATTCCAATGCCAACCGGTGATTTAATACTCAACTTTTGCTAGTGTGTCAATACATTACAATTCCCAAATGGTGATCCAATACTCCACTTCCCACTAGTGATCCAATACCCAACTTCCATTAGTTTGTCAACACACTCCTCTTCCCACTAGTGATTCAATACTAAACTTCCACTAGTTTGTCAACACACTCCACTTTCCACTAGTGATCCAGTACTCAACTTCCACCAATTAGTCAACAGATTCCAATTCCCACCGGTGATTCAATACTCAATTTTCATTAGTGAGTCAATATATTGCAATTCCCAACTGGTGATTCAATATTTACTGTCACTAGTGACTGAACACACTTCAATTCCAAACTGGTGATTCAACACTCAACTTACACTACTGAGTTCACACACCCTAACTGCAACCCATGATTCCATATACCAATCGTTCGCATATAGACAGTCAAATTTCAGCACCTTAGCAAACACAATAGTCAAAAGAATAAAGATCAAACTGTCAAATATCTTCATAAGGATAGAAAATCTCAATGAAGTTATAAGTTTGAGCTCTCCCTTAAAGTAATTTACAGTTTTCCGTCATTTCACTTACACTTTCACGTTCAAGTTACAATCCATGTCTTATCAATGCTACCATTCAAAAGCCATCCAAGGAGTTTTGACTAATTCTTGCTTGGATCACACATTTTGTCACTGTATTTGTAATAAAAATTTATCCCCTAAACAGTGCACATTTAGAGGCAAATAGTCCATGTTTTTATTAATCAGTGAAAACCGTTCAAGGACTAACGCAACACTCACCATCCTGATGGTTATAACTTGATTACCAGAAAGTCAACTTGAGGTTATGCGTGTATTAGCTATGGCCTAAAAATTCGCCCCAAGAAGTCAATGTTTAGAGGCAAACAAGGTCATAAAATATCACTTTTTGCCTGAAGCTTTTTTCCAGGAGGATATCATCCTATCTTACAAAACAACCCACCAGTCTTGATAGTGCAGCTGGTAGAGCATGCGCTTCGGGAGTGGTATATCCAGGGTCATTTCTGGATTGGGTCACGCCTAAAATTTTTAAAAAGGAAGTCTAATTTCCTCATTTGACCCGTATCAGTATAATGACTCGGGTGGGGCACCTTACTTGCCATTGGTAAGTCGTCTCAATGAAGCAGCACAAGATAAAAGAGAGGTGGAAATACGTCCTGCAACAAGGAGGCACATTACACGTACATGCACTCTAAGGAATCCTTCGTCGTCTCACGACTGAAAACTTGTTAAATATGACGTTAAAACCCCTCACTCACTCAAAACAAACCTTAAGACATTTCAAACACTACAGAACTCTTATGAATGAGAATTATGTGTTTTGGTAAATAAACACAACTTCAGGACAAATCCTGATATAAGAAACAAGCTTAAGAACAAGATTGGATATCTCATTTGTGGATATATTTTCAAAATATTATGTCAATCCGAGGAGGTAAGGAAGACAAGCATCATATTTCAACAGTTGAGTAAAACAGACATGTCTTAAAAAACTACCATGCAGTGGACTTAATTAAGCTATCACTTTCATTTTGCTGCGCACAAAGGAATTATGTTCTATTAATGATACCAGTTTATAATGATGTGGACCTGCATGTGAAAAAGACAAACTAAAGACTGTTTGTAATTTCATAAAATACCAAGTCATACAATACTAAAAGTGAAAAAATCGAAATTAACAACACTTTGAAATCGACTAGGATTCAAATGAGTTCATAGATTAAATGTCAACATATAAATAGGTGGAAAAAAGGAAAATTGTAGCATTTCTAATACTGTCCTGTGTAGACAGGTAAAGAATTTCAGAGGCTTTCAAACTTCATTAAATTTAAAGATATAATCACTTACTGAGACTTTCTTGTGTTTATAAAGAATATGAAAATTAAGAAGATGGTACACCCTGAAATTTAAAATGAAGAATTGAGGATGAATAGGTAACAAAGCATTACTAATACAACCTAATGAAAACTGTCTTATGCCTCAAGGGAATGTCTAAAGAGGTCATCAGTATTACTACGAATCCAAACTCAAGTTTACTAAATTTTTTGGCAGGTAATAAATATACTGTAGTCATTTTCACAGAGATGTCTACTTTATTCAAATCCTGATGTTAAATAAGTTGTCAAAAGCTTGTAAATAAAATATTCCAGTATCGGTAAAACAGTATCGGTAAAACAATATCGGTGAAGTGAACAGTATAGCTAGCTGAAAAGCACAATAAATATTGATTCAACTGTAAACCCCATTCATGAAATAACAAATCACAGTATAAGTTCTGGCCGCCACGTTTCAGATGCACAACTTTTTCACAAGCAAAAACAAGAGTGTGTTATAAGCATATGGAAGTAATGTCTATCTGTTACCTCAATGTCACATACACATGACTTACTAAATTCACTTCCAGTGTAATAACCGTTCTAAGCTTTTCATGATTTTTACTCCTCTTTACTTTGGGTACTACACTGTACTGTTTTTTTTTAATTATTTTATAAGAAACCCCTTAGGCAAATTTTTGAAATTTAATTTAACTTTCATCTTGCTCTCTCTGCATTTCAGACTAGGAGTTGTATAAGAACATAATATCCTAGTTTATATTTGAAAACAAATCAAACAGGTATGCAAAGAAACAGAGAAAAAAGTGTAAAATGTAAATGGAAATGCCAATTATCAGTGCAAATGGCAGACCTAAATATTCACTTAACTTACTGAAATAAAATTCAGGGTTAATAATAAACCTAAACAAATGTATTTCCAAATTAAAATTATGAAAATTTACATTGTTACATAAAAGAATATCACTCGGGCACTTACTACAACAAGCAGTGTTTATATGAGACAAACTTCAGTACCTTCAATCCAGTCATTAAAAATGCTATGCTGCAGTTAATACAAACACTATTATTGCATTATGTAAGACTTCATTTGCACAAACAGAAACTTCCAAATTCTACATATATGAGAAATGACATTACTGTACAGATTCAGTGATGCTCATGGGGATGCACACTGATTCAGTCATATACACCATACAATGAAGTCGGAGACAGAAAATCCAAATGCTCTTCATCTGACTATGACTCTCAAAATCCTATCTATATGTACATCAAAATGTGCACTACTTCACTCTGGTGCATCCAATAAGACAGGCTTCGCAATAGCCGCGCCATTCTGGTCAAGGGCAGACAACTCTTCATCTGAGGTGTCATCCTGAGGTTCCTCCAGGTACATCTGCGGAGATAGTCGGCAGCCTCGTGACAGGTACGAGGTCAGCTTACCACAGCTCGCCAGTAAGAGCCCGAGGTAAGGGCAGGAGGGTTTGAGAGGGCGTGAGATGTATTCCGGGTGGTACTGAACCCCCACAAAGTAAGGGTGATCTGTAAAACACACAATAACCCACGTAAAGTTTGTGTAACACATCTGATCATGTGGTAATACTTTGTATGAATGCTAGGTCTGGAGCAATAAACAGATATCATTTTCTTCCCCTCCCAATGTATACAAGTTCGAAAGCTATGAAATTTTTCGCTGTGAAGTTTTATGGCACAGGCTGAATGATGATTTTTTCTTGAAAAATTTTGCATAGGAGCAGACTAATGGAGCACAGATTTCCATAGTTAGGATTTATATTCATGTTATCTCAGTGTGCACGCCTTCTGAAGTACTAACCACTAAGTTCCATAATTTCCATCCTTTCTCCATCTTCACTTCGCCCCACAAACTTCATCCCGTGACTCTCAAACAGATCAACAAACTTTGGGTTCACCTGGCAAATGAGACAGATCATTCATTTATATGCCAAAGCAAGTACTGTCTTTCACATAAAGCATTACACATTAGCATTTTCAAGTGAAATTTTGTTTGGTTGATCATTATCGATTCATCCACCTAATATGGCAAATTTAAAGTTTTTTTCTTAAACTTTGATAAATATCTACCAAAAAATCTTAAGTATTGGCATCAAAAGCATCGTTTTAAGGTGATACACAACAACTGCTAAGTTTTATCACTAGGTTACTATCTCGATAAAAATATCAAGCATACAGAATGAAAAGTCAGCCACAAGGCAGCCATGTATGTCAAATCATCACAATGTGTATATATCAGTCTACTGCAGTCAGTTCAATTGTAATCCTCATTTAACAATGGAGAAAAACACGGATCCAAACCATTACTGTTGTACAATGTGAGTGAAGAAATTAATAAAATATCACGTTCAACTCCGCTCACCACCATCGGTAAAATGTTGGCCAGAATTAAGTTTTGGATTTCCTTACTCATTAATTGGGCAAAAAGAACATGTCATTCACAGTTCATATAGACATCTAAGCTATGAAAGGTTTTCATATTTCAGGTTAAGACAGTAAAAGTGGTATACCAGAAAACTTTACTCTGTGTCCTGTACAAGAGCTTTCAAAGAAAAAGACTGATACTGATGGGTGCCCAATATCATGATTTAAGCCAAAATTCTTGGTAACAAGGTGCATAGATGGATGATTAATTTTTGAAAGTGCATACCTGCCCGAAAGGATAAAACTGCCTTTGGAAATTAGGCACTGGTATAAGAACCAAGCAAGCAGTTTTACCCAAGAGGTCAAAAAGAGGTACAAAATAGCCAGACTATAAACCTACCTCATAGCGATGTCTGTGCCTCTCCTCCACATAATCTACACCCAAATAAAGTTTTCCTGGAAAACACAAAATTCACAAGCTAAATGAATTTTAAAGAATGAAAAGTTTCTTGGCTTGAGGTTTAACTTTAAGTGTGAATAAAATGTTGGTGCAAGAACATTCATTATAAGAAAGGAGTTGCCTTCCTGATGGCTGATTCCAATGCCCACATATTTATGATCCGCTTCACTGAAATGCCATGCTGAAGAGCCCACACATGATGTCCTTCATCAACTCAAGTATACCCACACTACTTATGTGGAGGAGACTGGAGAGCTTGAAGCAAAAGCCAGCCTTTCCCCAAGAAAGTGAAAACCTTGACGTACAGCTGTAGTTGAATCAGCAAGGAATGGATTTGAACCTGCAACCCACTGATCATTGTCTGATCCACTCCAGTGAAAACATTTCTGGTGAAGAAGTCAGTAAGGATCCGTTGTTCAATTTTATTTCTTATATTTCACTTATATAATGGCGGTCCAGGCTATGGTTAAAGGAAACCAAGCTAATCCCAGGGGAAACCATGTGCAAGTTGCTGGAAGACCTTCCCATGTATGACCACAACGGATGCCACATGAGCTAGACTTAAACTCAGTGACTGCAACTGCTCCTTGGTCATTACGCTATGCTAGCACTCTAACCACTAGGCCACAGAAGGCCCCCCCCCCCCCCCAAACACCCAACCCCCGCCCCTCAGTTCCAGAAACATACAAATACTACATACATGTCATCAAATGATGGTTCCATTATTCCACAAAGCAGAATAAAGTTTAGTTTGACTAGATGTCTTACTGAGGGAGCTTTCTTGTGTTGTGAACAAGGTTTTCCTCTTGCCTAGTCTCATTGTCCCTCCCATCACACCTGTGTTGTGTTCTGGCATCTCTATTACCTGTAGAAATACCAATCAAATAAATAAATAAATATAAAATGAAGATATGTTTACTTGATCAGAAAACATTGAAAAACCAGAAAATCAGGCAAACACCTCGGGTGGACAAAATGAAAGGTAGATTTTAGGTTTTATTTTTACTTAAGTTTGGGATTTTTTAGAATGGGCTCACCCATCAAACAGAAAAACAAAACTGGTGTCACCAAAATGGTAAATGTGTAAAACCTGCTTGATTTAGTCACAGGTTACCCACCACTGGGTTTGTTGTTTCTGGTCTGAACTCTGTGGAGTGAGCATCCTTCTTTTTTAGAACATTCCTGGCAAACTCTATTACAGCACACTGCAAGCCTAGACACACACCTGAAATGCAAAACTCTCCACAGTGACAGTCATAAATGAGGGAAATTTGCTTGTAGAAATACTTTTAGGGATTGTTCAACAAGGCATTAATTGCACAACAAATAAGTAACTGAATGAGAGCTTCTTTCCGGTTCAGACATAAAACAATAATCATGCTCTTATTGAGATTCTCGGAGGAATGTCAATGAGGACCAGTCTTAAAAATTACATACACTCCTAATAATGTTGCTCGTGGGAAGGTCTGTCAGCAACCAGCAGATAGTTCCCACAGGCTTGGCCCAGTTTCTTCCCACCATAATGCTGGCCACCGTTGTAAAAGTGAAATACTCTCGAGTATGGCGCAAACCTCTAATCAAATAAATAAATAAATAATCTTGGTTGATATAATCTATTCCTGATTGTAACATTTGGATATAAACAATATATGCTTACCTAAGTAGGGTATTTTCTTTTCTCTGGCCCACTGACAAGCCAGTATCTTCCCCTCTGTACCACGAATACCAAAACCACCAGGGACTAAGATACCCCTGAAACATACCACATTAACATTTAACACCTGTTTGATTGTTATTTAATGCCCTTGTGAATTTTTTAAAAATTTAAGTCCATTCATGGTTGGACGGAACAAGAGTGCCCAGGATAAAGTAACAGCCTTCCCATGTGTGGCCAACACACAGACACCATTTAGGAGGGAGACAAGCAGTCTTCAAACGACCAAACATTCACAAGAGTTTTGCCGACTACTCACTGTTATCAAGGCCAAACAACAGTCACAAAAAAAATTCATCTTTCTTGAAGAGAACACTGTAAAATATTGGTTTTATGGGAGAAACATTCAAATACGTGATTGTATAATGGGATGTTGTACTAGATTTGTGCAGCATTCCGGCAAGGGATTGTCATCAATTTGTATCTGACATGCCTTAAGAACTGGTAGACAAAGACATCTTGACTGCTACTCACTGAGCACTGACGAGCTGATGCCAAGCTGTGTGGTATTTGGAAGGTCCATCATTCAGTCGCTCTGGTTCCAGATCAGCAGCCTCTATTAGCTAAAAAAACAAACAAACAGAAATTTGTAAAGAAGCACAAAATACACTATAGAATAACAACGTTATCAACAACGGCATCAATAACAACGAATGTTCTCCTGAAATTCACCCAACATTCTCAGCTTTTTGTGGTAAATATTTCAAGTCAAATTTATGTTTGCTTGATTGTCCCTTTTTAAAAGTATTTCATTTTCATCAGGACATATCATGATAGTTGGATGATTAAAATTGATTGATTTATTTTAATATTGAATATTTTAATATCTTAATAATGGTTAAATTTAAGGGTAAATGTCTCTTTCAGGGTTAAAACCCTTCACAAAATACTCCTCATTTAAATTCGCAATTATCTAGATTTGTTAAATATAAACGGAAGTATACAAACATCCAAAAGATACCGATGAAACAAGCACTGGGTAATTTGTGGTGTTCACACCTGATAATTCTGGGTCATTTCCCGGATTCATGAGTACTAAATGACATGAATATGTTGGATACTTTTGCATAAATGCTTTACAACCATTTGCCAGACACCTAATTTTAGTCTGGTTAAATGAAAATGTTTCACATAAGATACAAGACTATTTCGTTCACGCAAAAGAGGGCAGGCTAACAATGAAGTGCAGTAAGGAAAATCTTACTTGCACAACACAACACAGCACCATAAACTATAACTGAGTCACTGATGATGTGAAATGTCCAAGTCTCACCGTCAAATTTAATCTGTGATTGACTGCAAGGGCAGAGTGTTTTAGAGCCTTGACGACCGAGATGTAAGCATCCTCTAATTCGGTGTACTTCCCAACCAGTGCTATGGTGACTTCATCAATCAACCGCTCATATCTGAAGCATAAATACAAATAGTGTCAGACAACTGAACAACTCAATCAGCACAAGCTGATAAAAAAAGCTAAAAGACTTATCTGGTTTGAAAGGACTGAATAAATATTGGTGAATGAAAACAGGATCTAAAGCTGCTCCACTTGACTGAATTTATGTAACTAGTTTGATTTGTTTTAAGAATATTCTGTTTTTAACATTGTGGCAATGAGCTTGTTGCTGGGGGAAACCAAGAGAAAAATCCAGTAACTTGCCAGGCATTTCACAAATTTGACTTCTTCAAGCTTTTTGCATGTTTGCAAGGTGTTTACTCGAGGATATTTTAAAGACATTATTCTGTGTTGATTGATAAAACTATACTTTTTGTGAAGCCCTGAAATTGGTCAATTCAACCAAGGTAGTTTTGTTTCCAAAATCTGATTAAAAATGTGCATAAACTGCACTGAAAGTTGGTCACTCATATGCGAAAAGGTTGAGGAATTAGGGTGACACTGATAGAAGATCTTTGTTCAATCTTGTGACCTCATTGGTCAAGACAAGCCAATTTACCTGAAATCTCTCCACTCACCTGTTGGCTAATTCCCTCCACCTGGCCATTAACTTCTTAGGTCCAGGCGAGAAATGTGTCAGCTGTAACTGTTTGATGAAGAAGTGACCCAGGCCTTGATCTTCTAACAACACAGGTACCCGATAGATGGAGGAGACATCATGTACACAGATTACCTGAGACAAAGGTGTAAACCAAAAATACATTATCAGTCAGGCCAACAAAATTACCTATCAGTTAATCCAGACCAGATGACCAGATTTCCTTGAGTATATTACCATACAATATATTGTAATCAATATCACGCAGATATCATGAGCCTGGCACACAAATTTTTCACATTAATCTACATTACATCGTTACTTACTTGTTCTGGTGGAACATGACAAAAGAGTGAGATTTTGTCCTTCACTGAGTTGTTGATTGGATTAACACTACGGCAAAATATCTGAAAAGGAAAAAAAAAAACGTTTAAAAGTACTGAGATGCAGTTTACCTTACAAACTAGATGTTCATCTATTGCTGCAAACAACAGATCAAATTCTCCAGTATTTTCAAGAACGAAAAGAAGGACTTACTTCACTTTGACATTTGAAGAGACAAAAGCGTAGGACTTTCCAAAATTTCCGAGGAAATTAGACTTTTATGTATAAAATAAATTCTGAAAACTTACATGTCTGGAAAGACAAAATGGAAGTGACTTACCAGATCTGGAGATAGACCCAGGCCTCTCATTTCCCGCACGCTGGCCTGGGTGGGCTTGGTCTTGTGTTCACCTGTTGTTCGTGGCTGTCAGGGAAAACATGTATCAGGGATAAACATACTGCCCTACAGGTTAATGCTTATTTTTTCTTGTTTGAATTATATTTTATGTGGAGAAATATGCAGATACAAGTTGCTTTATATTCGATCTTGAAAAATAATCAAACATGTACATATATATACAGTCAAACCTGTTGTATGCGGCCAGTGAAGGGACATGTAAAAAGTGGCCGCATATGACAGTTGGCCACGTAAGACAGGGTTGTGAAGACCAAGCCAAATCACAACTGAATTAACTTTCAGAAAATCTACACGTGTAGGCCTACATAATAATCTTATACATAATTGTTACACGTTAAAACTTTCACTCACTCACTCACTCACTCACTCATAACTGTTACAGCACTAATCTGTTCTACTACATAAATTTCATAGAAATATAACAATTGTGGTAAAATAATACCTCAATAATTTCAAGTTTTGTGGGGTAGATCAATGGACTTCATGCATTTAACAGGTGATTACAGAAAGAGTTTCAGATGAGGGCACGCATGACAGGAGAACTTTCTTCCCATCATTGTCAAGCCCTACAAAGCCATGTGCTAGTTTGGCCTACGTAGGTATAAATGACTATTCTAACAAAGTTTTGGACTGTAAATGACAGACTGCTGAGATGCTCAATCATATTTGCCATTACCAGTGAAAAAACAACAACATGTACGAGCGAAGGAAGACCACTTTCTCCATGTGTCTGGTACAGGCAATATTTTGGCCACGCAAAATAAAAACACAACACCATTTGCCTGCAAAGATAATGGCCGAGCAAGCCAGATAATTTGTCAAAGAAACCATTTATGGGAGGAACCACAGGAGGTCAGATTATATCCGAGTTTGCCCGCTGTTTATGGCATTCATAGCGAGGACCTCAGCATGGAGCTAATCCACTGCCACAGTGCCGGGGTGTCCGGACAATAACCAGCTAGGCCTGATTAAAGACAATAGACTTCACTGCTATTGACCAATAATGTAAACACTTCACTTGTCATCACAAAGTGGCAGGTTGTAACTTTTAATCACCACAAAAACTATTGAGGTCGGGTGGTCGCCATTTTGAAATTTTTGAATGTCCCATGCGGCAATCATTATTACTGTTGAAAGTCTCGACCGCTCAGGACAGGCTGATATAGAATTTGGTGGCAAAATACATTGGCCGCTGGACGTGTTGGACAGGTGCCCGCATATTACAGGTCGTTGAAGGGGCGTATAGCATGAAAGAAACACATTTGGTCATGTAATTCTATGGTTGACACATCAAATTCTGCTTTCAAAAAATACTTTACACATACTCATTAAATGTATGAATAAATCAACTTCTGCTTCAATCTGAGATTTCAGGATTCCTTATACTAATCTTAGGTGTTTGTCCATTGTAAATTATGACGTTTGACATACCTGGGGTATAAGGCTGACATGGATGCAGCAAAAGTTCTCTTTCTTCACACGGAACTGAAACTGTCTAAAAGCTTCGACAAATGGCATGCCTTCTATGTCCCCAATTGTGCCCCCTAACTGCAATAAATAATGTACACAACTTATTTCATTTATTAAGAAAATGTTAACAATCCCATGTAACTGCTACAAACTGACATGTATTTAAGGTACATAACAGCTGATCCTGTTTATGAAAGCATTAGTCGCAATAAAATTGTATTATATTACTCGTACTATTGCACTGAATTACCAGTGCAAAACAAGATGTATTTTTGTCACTGCTGCTCAAGGAAATGTCATGAGCTAAGAATAACGTAAAAAAGACATCAGACAAGTTAACTGTCACTAAAATCTCTCTGAAAATTGAAAACTATGTTTAACATTCTTTTAACTTTATATACAAATTGATATAAACTATAATAATTGTCAAAGTAATGGACTGTTAAAAATTGACTGCATACCTCAATGATGCAGACATCTGGCCTCTGCTGGTCTCCATTGACTGGGATATTTGCCACCCTCTCAACCCACTCCTGAATCGCATCTGTGATGTGTGGTACCACTGGCAAACAGATGGAGAGGGACAACAGTTAAGAAAGTACTTTTATTTCCACCTAGAAATTTTTATTTCGTGAATGTTAACTAAATGTCGCAAAACATAAATTGTTTTTAAGTTAGGTCAGTTGAGGGTAATCTAATGCATCTATATAATAATTTTTTGTATCTTACCTAACAGATTAATTTAAAAGTGTATTAGGTGTAAATCTGATCTTGTTTAAAACTAATCTGAACTTAAAACAAAAAAGATTTCTCTACAACCTAACCTCTTGGGTGAAAAGATGAACCAAACCACGTAAATCAAGTCAGAGTTAAGGTTGTTACCCTGTACAGTTTTCCCTAGGTAGTCTCCCCTTCTCTCTTTGTTGATCACATGTTGGTAAATCTTTCCTGTTGTTATATTGTTGTCACGGTGAAGCTTTATGTCAAGGAATCTCTCATAATTTCCTAAGTCTAAGTCAACTTCTCCACCATCGTCAAGCACAAAGACTTCACCTGCAAATAAAATAGGGAAAAATTAATATTTCATTATTTGATAGTTGTTTAAAAAAGAATTATAAATATTTAAATCATCTGTGCCATTTGTTACATGTACCACTCGTGAATTTGTTTCTTTCTCCAAAGATTTCAAAATTAACAAATGGAGTAAGTGCAGTTATGAGTATTGAGATCTAAAGGACTCAAAGATTTCACAGTGTAACTGCCACAAACATACAGCTTTCATAGTTTAGCTTGGATTAAAGAACAAGACAGCACCTGGCTGAAACATATTTCAATTGAAAGTAGGATTCTCAAGTTTTCTAAAAAGTATCATACTTTATTATTTTATTGAGATTTCACTGAATAACATGTAGAACAAAATCACAATACTGCACAAATGGCTGGTGTGAATCAGCCGAGATATCTTAAGAATTTTATCCAATCAAACATGTTGTTATCAGATTGCCTGAGCTGAGCTGTGATGTAGCCTGTACCCATTCACTCCACGAAGTGACATATGATAACACAGAACCACTGCATTTGAAAGCGTTTATAACGATTTAGTTACTTGTAGCCGAAGGGCCATTTCACAAAGTGTTGTGGGATAGGTGTGTATCATTTACAGACCACCACAGACGTACAATTAGTTGACTTACAAGCCGTGTAATATTCAACGACGCATCACAAATTATGTCAGACAGTATACTGTCTCAGCCCAAAAACCATGTTCGTCTCCGAAGTAGACCCTTGGACTTAGACACCCTGTTCAAACTACACAAATACATTTTTTGTCGTTACCTTTAGCTCTTAGCAGTTTCCAAATAAGAAATATCAGCCAGTGAATAATTCATAAGGGATGTCGAAGGTTTATGGGATTAAGAAGATGGCTAAGTAATTAATTCTGATGATTTTTTTTCTTCTCTCAATTTATTACAATTGAAGAATATAAATTTTGCTCCTTTGTCTTTCTCGCATACAAAGGATGATTTTTTTCCCGTTTTCTTTTATAAAATATAGTAAAATTATTAAAACGCAGTGATTAAGCCGAGGTGCTTTCTCCGACGTCCACAATGACTAGGTTAGCGCTGCTCCCACCATGAAAGCCACCATCACAAAACCGAAGCATAAAATTTAACGACAGTTGAATGTCTAGACCAGCCTCAGTGGTGCTTAGATTTATTTCCTTTCGTTTCAGAATTGAGCATGAATCTAGTAGTACAACAGTCCTATCGTAATTTTGTAAAAATTGATCTGAAACAGGAATGTCCCGGCACTGCATCTACAGGCTATTTAAACTGTAAATCATATAGTGGGCTTACTTGTATCAATATTCAAGCAGTGGAAGAAATATCCTTCCAGTGTGTCCAGTTTCTGAGAAAGCTATTTATCACTTGGACCTTCATCGCCGAAATCCACACATTTTATCTGCCATAGGCTACTACTTTGACCATAATACAGAAATACCTTCGATGTTAGAGAGCTGGAGTAAAAGTTACATCACCGTGCCCTCAATAACGGAGATGTGCTGAAGCTCTATCTAGATGAATTTTCATTAAACTTTTACTGGGTGGGTTGAAGAAAATCTAAAAAAATATTTAATGCCGGTTTGAGATACTTTGAATGGTAGTCTTACAGTAGACATAAATATCAGTCAGGTGCTGTCTTTCACTTCAACTTTTCACTCACCGTGTTCATATGGAGAAAATGTACCAGCATCTATATTGATATAGGGATCTATCTTGATGGATGTGACTCTGATGCCATAAGACTTGAGAAGTGTGCCCACACTACTGGCTATTACTCCTTTCCCTATACCACTGATCACACCACCGGTCACTAATATATACTTCATTTTGTCGTCTACCTGCAAAAAGACAAAGATAAAAAAAAAAAAAAACTATTAGTTAGTATTGTCTTTCAGAATCAACAATTCTAACTTTAATAATTATAGCTACAGTCAACAAAATCAGTGAAGCACTCTAACACTTGAAACCACTAAATGCAGACATATTAAAAGTTCAGTAAATCTCCAAATATAACTTTAGTACGTAAAAAAAAAATTTAATGCATGAAACTTCAAGATTTAAAACAATCGAAAACCAAATGCAAAATGGTAAAATTTCCTTTGATTCCACACAAGACCTAGCCATGTATAGAACATTATCTGTCCTACAGCTACATGTATGTACATGTAGATGTAACAGCATATTCCACTGACATATGACAACAGAAACATGGGGAAGACAACAAAAACAAAAGACAATCACAATGCTACCATATCATAAATAAAACAGTATCATATCACGAGACACTGGACAAGGTCTCCTTTCTAAACCAACAGGTCATCATGCTTTCCCTCACACTGTGGAAGCGTAAGCCAGGGTACAAACAATTACCGTTCCATTTACAAAACCACATGTACATGATGCCTTCCAAAACTGTAGAAAACTTACTGTACTTGACGTAATATTCTACACAGAATCTGAATCTTAAACTAGATGAAGATTGATATAGCTCTGGATCTCCGTCTACGAAAGACAAGTCCTTTTTGTACAGAGCAAACCTTCTATGCTGTATGACATTATATATACATTTACTCTGTTGCTTGAATTAATGTATTGTATTGTGTATGTATATAACAGCACAAGTGTCAAAACGGTTCTTTAAATATCTAACAAAACATGTTTACGTGCCAGGCCATGTTCCCAGCCCTCAGGTAACCTTTACAATGCACCCAAGACTAGGACTGACAAAAGAATATGAAATAGGCATGTCTACAACTAAGTAAACACATGTATAGATGTATGTTTGAACACCTAGATAATGATACAAAAAGAAAAGCAGACTTAACAAAGCCGTTCCTAGCACAGGAAAGCACTCTACACGTGGTGAAGAAATATGGCAGGTGTCACTCTTCTCTCACTTCATGTCCTAATTATTCTGAGTGAGTGAATGAGTGATTGAGGTTTAACGTCGTACTTAACAATTTTCCATATCGTCATATGACAATGAAGGGATCCTTAGAGTGCATGTAATGTGCCTCCTTGGTGCAGGACAGATTTCCACCGCGCTTTTATCTAGTGCTGCTTCACTGAGATGCCTTACCAAAGGGAAGAAAGCTGCCTTGCCAAAGCCATTATACTGATACTGGTCAACCAGCCGTTGCACTATCCCCTTCATGCTGAACGCCAACATAATTATGCTGAGGACACGCGTCAACTTCAGTTAGCCCTACATAACCATATCCTATCCATTTTATACATTTGCCATTTTCAAACCTGTTCAAACTTCTGAAGGCTCCTTGAAATATTTTACACAAAAAAAAAAAAAAAAAAAAAAGGATAAAAACTTAAAGTAAAGTGTATGATCACCAACCCTAATAAATAATCACAAAATTCTTTACTTAGAAGTTATTAGTTTTGAGAGGAAGTAAACCTAACTTCCTTGTCTCAAGTATGGGCTACACTCCTCAGGAACCAAAGCAGTAATAAACATGCGAGCAAGAAAAAGCTTAGGCCACACTCCCAAGGAAATATGCAATTAGCATACGAGCAACAAAATATGTACACATTTTCTTATTTCATTAAATATGGTGGTGAATTCAGAAAACAAACAAATCTCTTTTATCTCTCTTTATATGCTCATTAATGTGTAATGTCATATTGCACTAGCCTAGATTACACCCTCCAAACCCCCATCCCACTGTTGCTGGGCGCTCGATGGCTGATTCCGATAACATACCACTACATACTAGCTACAATTGCCATCCTGTCACTTTTATTAGAATGTACCAATGTATCCTATCTTTTTTGATTTCTTCCTTATGTTTGACTACGTGTTTGTTTTTGCTGTAGTCACTGAGACCTTGACCAATGATGTGGTGTCCTTGAAACCTGGCCCCAGCGGTTACACAAAGCACTCTTAACGTTATACGTTCGCTTAACGACCACAGCAACCAGTGCTGTGGGCATTACGTTGTCATGGTAGTTGCAAACTCGTAATGTTAAGGGAGCTTCATGAAACTGGGCACAGGATCACAAACCTTTCTTAAACCTAAATCAGACATAGTTTTAACATCAAGATGGACTTGGGTCTAAGACAGCTTCATAATCCATGGGCCTGGTCCCGTATGTTTGATTCAGCTGTGGCTTAAACTCAAGAAATTTGTCATATATGTGGCGAGGAGTGGTGTTTTTGTTTTGGCTCGATACTGTTAGGTTTCCTACAACCAGTCAACTCTATTCACCTGACCACTGTCACAGAAATTGAAGTCTTGAGTGCGGTGTTAAGCTCCAATTAATATTCCATGACCATTTCTGCAAGAGAGGAAATAGTACTACCTATTATCAATCCTTGACCTTACTAAATGAAAGTAAAAACTCTGGTCTTTGAATTATACAGTTACTGTGACTGGACTTTTCTTTCACAATTTGTCTCATCAACTCCATGCAAACTAATAAAAAGGTTTTCCCAAATCTTACTGTAAACCATATTATAGTATCCTTTTGTGATGATGTTTTTTGGAAACTTAATCTGACAATGGTATGTAGAAAAAATTGTATGTACATTTGGGGTTTGGGGGTTTTCTTCAGTTATATGACAAGAAGTCGTCATTCGGTGTGTGCATGTATACTGTGTCTTCTTCTGGCAGGGTGAATCTATGTTGCTGAAGTGCTGCCATCACCAGATATCACATCCCACACTGTCACATTATCCTGACATGGCTCTGCTCCCTTGTTCAAACCTCCAGCACTGACATGACTGAGCACCAAACGCGGTACCATATTTTCAGTCTTTGGTTTGTCCCAGCCAAGGTTTGATTCCAGATCTTCCGACACTGAGATGCACACTCTAACCACTAGGCCACTAAAGCAGTCCTTTACAAAACAAGATGAGTCCCATTGACAAAAAACAAATATTATGCATTGTATGATACCATTACTGTCCCTACTATCTACAGGCCATCTCGATAGACAGTACACTAGTTTACAATTTTGACACTTATTGCGACACTGATGAATTTAGGAATTTTTAAAATAACACTCTGTGATGGACAACCAGTACCACTGACTCAGATCATTATTAGGGCCTATATGATAACTCATATGTAGATTATCATGTACCGGTAGTCTGTAGGCCAGTATGCACATCAATTTTAGTCAAAATTTAATGTTTGAATACAAAGCCTTCAGTGAAACTCAACGTTCAAACTCTTCAGACTGCTGACAGAGTGCCAGGAAATCAAGCAGAAATTGAAGACCCCGCACATACAATCAGTTTTGCAGCACACAACCGGAACCACTGCACGTTACTGGGGAGCGGGGAAATGATCATTTGATATCTGGCGCCAGTATTCGTATTTGAACTACAATAGATTTTTCATGAACGGGTTCATTTTTGTCACCACCAACAAAAAAATTGCATAGAAATAATTCATCTGCCTCGACTTAAAACAAATTTTCCATCACTGCCTCTGTAAACTTTGATTAATAACATACGGATTTCTGTAGGCACATGTTCACTTACCAGTCAGTCGATCACGTTTTTCTCACACTCACAATGGAACTGTAGGCGTGTAAGGGAGATAACTTACGATATAGTTTGGCGCTTGACTTCCTGTTGTTGATTTTATATGCTGAACAGTCGGGTTAAGACTTTTCTACAAATTTATTCAGTTTTGAGCAAAATGTCCATTTTACAAGACCAATGAGCGAGTTTTTAATACTGCTCAAACATGAAGATTACCTCCCCTTAAAGCAATCTTAAGAAAGGGAGGTAGAAACGTGTATGGCGGGAAAAAGCACAGCGTCTCAGCTTGGCGAGAAAAAAAATGTTTCAGGCGGGACTATCGCTTAAATAAGTTACATGTCGAACCCATAAACGCCTCTTTAGATTACAGAAACATTGATCTTAGTGAAAAGTTAAATGTCGGCGATATTCCTAACGCTGTCCTCACAACACCGTACGACTTCAGTATTCAGCCCAACACCGAAACAGACTGGACACCAGTTACTAACACAATGATCTCATTGGTATGGATAAATGGGCCTGTTCGTTAGCAGCAGCGGATTTGAATGTATTCCCCAGAAAGAAATAGAACACCGAGTGAAAGTGATTTGAGACATGGTAAAATATAATAACTTACATGAGAAAACTATTAGTATTCTACATTTATCTGAAGATAGTAGTGGTTGAACACTTTGATATAGTTTCTGCTACTGTATATGTATTATTATTACTTTTTTTAAAATCAGAATTACATTTCAGTTCTCAGTGAGATGAAAAATTAAATGTCTATTTTCAGTGTTTTCTGATAAAACTGAGCAGAGTGAGATGTAATCTTTGGATATTAGTGCTGCTCCATTAGTTTGATTGAGCATTGCATTAACTGAGTATAGTTAAAATTAGGATAAAGGGTAGGCCTACATTCTTAAAATTTATTAAGTAAATATTTATTAATATTTTGGAAGATTCATGTAAAAATGAATACTATTCATTTGACAGGAAATCTTGCCAGGTGACACACATGTTCAGGAGTGTCCAGTTTCTGCCACAAGTCCAGTTCAGAAAAAATTCAAGTTGGACTGTTCTGTTGACTGGAGAAAATCTACCAAGGCCATTGACTTTGTAGAAGGATATAATGTTTACAAGCATGATAAGGATACAAAGACAGCCACAGACTTGGTAGATAATGTGGATGAACCTGAAGCACAGAGTCGTCAGGGACAGATAACTCCATTAGATACAGTTGAACAGACGATGCATGGTATGAAAGAAAAGAAACTTACCACCAAAACTGTGGGTTTAAAGGTCACACCAGACTTTTTCTACAGTAACCTCAATATTAACAACTTTGGCAAATTGGAAACAAAATTTAGTGATGTCACAATAAATGCTGTAATTTGTCATGAAACAAAACATTTGGATGTTACAAATTCTTCCAGTGATCATCTTGGTGCGAAGTCCGGTGAACATTTAGCGATGCAAAATGATTTACTACGTCAAGCAAATGGTGAAAGTGACATATTTGGGAGTCATTCCTGTTGTACCAATGAAAGGGGAGATGTGTGCGATACAATTTCACCAATGTCAAATATTGTCTTTGATGAAAATACTGTCAAAGTGTGCCAAGAAGCCACAGTATTGACACATTGTGTGGAGAATGTGCTGAGCAGTGTTAACAAAGCATTAACAAATGATCGAGAGGAATGCAAATTGGATAAAGATGACCATATTTCAGAGTATGTGGCTTGTGAAAGTATCAAAATGCTTGAAACTGACAAGCAAACATCCTTAACGTGTGTTAAAAGCTGTATGCCAGTGTGTTCTTCTGAAGGAAAGCCTGAACAAGCTCCATGCGGAGTGAACGGTTGTAATATTGTGACATATCAAGAGAAACAATCCATTCCAGAAGTTAATCAAACGGGCACTACAAAAAAATATGTCCCAGTGAGAGGTGGACGTACTGTTGTGTATGTACACAGTGATGAATACATGCAACTGTGTGACGCCATGATTAGGGTGCCTGGAAGGGTAGGTATTGTACAGAGGCTCTGTATACTGTGTGACGCCATGATTAGGGTGCCTGGCAGGGTAGGTTTTCTACAGAGGCTCTGTACTGTGTGACGCCATGATTAGGGTGCCTGGCAGAGGAGGTTTTCTACAGAGACTCTGTACTGTGTTACGCCATGATTAGGGTGCCTGTTAGTGTAGGTATTGTACAGAAGCTTTATATACTGTGTGACGCCATGGTTAGGGTGCCTGGGAGCGTAGGTATTGTACAGAAGCTTCATGTACTGTGTGATGCCATG